>NW_006263368.1:399180-402325 GCF_000469605.1 Apis dorsata
TTTTGTCTTTCTGTTTTATAAAACGTTGTCGTTTGTTTCTTCGTCTTTCTATATAATAAATTTTCGAGATATTCTTAATACTTTTTTAAAACAAATTGCATCTATCTATTTTTTTTAGACGAAATATCTCGCAAAATTTCAGTTACAACTCGTTTCGATGCCAATTTTTCTTATCTTATCGGTGTAAAATTAAAATTCAGCTTGGTAGAGATCCTCAGGGATGCGGTGTGATACGCGCGTAGCACGTTTCTTCGACATCCCGAAGGATCATCGAAACAGAAACCGATCTTCGCGATAAGACGAGGCCAATTATAGCGTGGACTCGTTATCGAACGTCATTAATCGAAAAGAAAATTTCAACGATCGTGTTCGCTCTCACTGGTGTCGAGAACGATGTAAAAATGTAAAATATATAATAACGAAAAGTAAAGATTATCTGCATCGAACACGAAGAATTTTTTCTTTTTTCTTTTTTCGAAAAGAAACGTAATAAATATTTTTGGAAATCAGTCGAATATAATTAAAATTTCTATATTATTTCCACATATATATTTATGTATTTTAAGATATTAGACTCTTTTCACATTCTTATTCATTTTTCAATTCACTTTCTCATATCTGCATGCACATTCCGGAGAAAGAAACGACAAACAAGTTTCTATTCGAATCATGAATCACGCAATCGATAGCATCTTGCCGCTTGTCTGTCTTAGACGAATTAACAAGTGATTATAATAGAATATAACAGACGAACAAGTCACACATTTTCAAGTCACGCATATACTTGGACTTGATAACCAAAGATGCATGCTTGCAAATGCATAAAAATGCATAAACAGATATTTATGCGTGATTTGAATATGGAAAAATTCACGCAGAACGCAAAAAACTAAGGTATTTATATAGACGACTATGATATTTTCTAATATCATTTTATAATACGATATCATATATAACATAAAAGAAAGTTAAAATATCCGACAAAAGCATTTTTTCAATGACCACACTCCACTTGAAAATCTAACGCACCAGACGAACATTTTTAATCACTTTTTTTACATCCACCGAATATTTCCAAATATCACCAACGATACTACGATCCCACGTCCTTTCACGCGATTCTCTCGAAATTCTGTCATGGGAAGCCACGGTTCGATCGATCGGGGATGGAAAGCCGTGAGAGAGGCATGGGAAGATCCAACGGACGCTCCTTGAAACGTACCGCCAACAAACGACACTTCTTGGGTACGTGGCTCGAGTTGGATCAAGGAAGGAAAGGGATGGAGGGGGGCAAAAGACCGGAATTCTACACCGACGACGACCCTCAACGGAGGTATACTATAATTATGTCGTCTTTGTTTATTGTCGAGATGGCGCGCTCATTGTGCAGCTTGGGGGCTAATAGCGTGAATTATTCCTCGTAACGACCGACACCCCTTACACCACCCCCGCGATCTTATTCTCTCGATCCGTGAATGAGAGCTCGCTTCAACCGACCGTTTACACACACGCGCGGCCACGATTCTTCTCGCTTTCTGTCTTTGTGTTCCAAGGAAAGAGAGAGAGAGAAAGAAGTGTAGGGGCGTCTTGAGCAATTTCGGATCGATTGGGTTGGTTTGTAGGGTGAAAAATACGTTGGAATTCTGGTGGAGGAAGCTTCTTTTCATTGTCGAAAAAGGGTTTTTTTTTTATTTTTTAAAAAATATTTGCAATATATGATCTTAAATTTCGTTTGAGTGTTTTTAGAGAGGATTATTTTATATCGAATATTGTAGATTCTAGGATTTTTTTTTTTTTGTTGTAACCATAAACACAATTTTAATTAGTCTAGCGTGTTAAGTTCAAATATATTTTTAGATTGAATACGTTTTTAGCGAAGTTTTTAATCGAAACTTCATCGAAGCCAAACATCGTATGATATTTATACAATTTATCGACTCGAATCAAATATTATTTTCTCTATAAAGAAAAGAAAAAAATCACGAACAGCTTAATCGAGGAATAGATATTATGTATTTACTTTTCGAGGGAAACTAACTTCATCGTCACAATTTCGTTATTTATTTTACACGCGTATAATAGAGATAAGAGGCGTCGATCGAATTTCTCGATCGAATCGAAGCTCTAAAAGAAAAGAAAAAAAAACAAAGCTTCTACAAATCACGCGATATATACATAGAATAATTTCAATTTGTGCATTTGTTGCGTTTCTCGTCGTGGTTCGTCGAATTTCTCATTAACCGAGGCCACGATTTATGAAACACCCTGTCCCCACCCACACCCTTCCATCGTTTCTCCCTTAACCAGCGTCTCATTAAAAGGAACCGCTTCCATTGTGCCAGACCCGTTCACCCGACGGACAATGCGACTTTGTCGGAAGGTCCATTTGTTCGAATATCATCGCACGCCTTCCTCCGCACCGGAAATGGTAATCAGAGTCGAAGAAGATCCTTCTTCTTCTTCTACAGCTTTTGGTAAAATTTGTAAAATTAATATTAAAGATACATTTCTCTTCTCCTATCTTCTCCTATCTTAGGATTTTTTAATCTAACCGTTTAAATTAATAAAACTCTTTAGAATCATTTTTCAGAAAAATATTTTCTCGAAAAAAAAAAAAATGTACAAAGTGTCGAATGAAATGATAAAGAAATTTTCTTGAAATTAATTTTTTAAAGGAGGAATATTTGTAATATCTTTTCCTAGGATTTTGATTTATTTACTTTTCTCACTCCATAATTTTCTTCCCCTCTAAGGGATTATCTTCCTTTTTAAAATTTTATCGAGGTAGATATAGATCTCCAGAGGATAATAAGCCAACGTACGTCCACGATTATCGCCTCGAAACATATCGTTGAAACAGTATATTCCAGCTACACGTACGGTGCATACACGATTTGCATGCGTGCCGATAATTAGAGGCAACGTTTAAAGCTCGATCCCTAATACGTCGGGATTAGTGATCGTTTGAGTAGCGCGCTGCTTGGCCCCATGTAATCAGATCGACGTCGTGCGGAATCGATTTTGACGCCATTTCGGCCGTGTTATACGAGCTTTCGATCCACAAGAGACGTTTCTCATTGGTTAAGGTATTTACCAATCCAATCGAAACGTCTCGAAACTTGGCCATTATTATTATTATTATTAT
>NW_006263368.1:402557-403805 GCF_000469605.1 Apis dorsata
AAATACGCGCGTGTTTGTATTGAAAATAACAACCACGCGCTTGTAAAATAATGGTAAAGGAACACGTGTTTACATATTCTTGTACGGTTACTATAAATTTAATTAACGTGTTTTCGTTCGATATTCAACGTAAATGTCCAATTAACGCGAATGGAAAACCGGTTGAAATACGGTGTGTATTGAAAAAGAACAAGTGTATTAATTAATTGTTCTCGTTTTTATATCAGAATTTCGATCAAATATATAATTAATCGTCGCTCAACGTATCGAAGGAGAGAAAAAATAGTTTAAAAAAAAAAGGAAAAGACTTAATTTCTATTTAATTTCGATCCTTTGTATTATTATAATAAACGTGCGAGAGGAAAGAAATAATATTAGAAAAATATTGATCGAAAATAATTCGTGAATATAAGATTAGAAAAAAAAAAGAAAAAAGGAAAATCGATGTTACAACTGTACAATCGTAATCTATCCTCGATTACATGACTCATCCTCGTGTAAAATATTCACAACCATTTTAAAATTCCAATAATTCTCAATCGAAAAAGAACCATCAGTCGAGCAATCACAATTACATTAATCGTAAAATTTCGTATAATTCACTATCAAAGATTGACAATACCAGAAACGATCGCAATTATTTCAAAATTCCAATAATTTTCGATCGAACAACGAAAGGAACCACAGATCACGATTAATAAAATTTCAATAATTCATCGAAATCAAAAATGCCTAAAATATTATCGAACCCTCGATCACTTCGAAATTTCGACAATTCCTCAAACGCTCGAAAAAACCCACAAATCTCATTCACCGCCTTACCTTATTTCTAACTTAATATCCGCGATGTTAAAAACCGTTTTAAACCTCCCCTCCCCCTCGAACGACACTCCCTCCTCCTCTTAAACGAGCAATTTATATTCAAAACGATCGAAAAAAACGGAATCGCCGAGGTTAAACGATGGTTTTTATTCCATCGACGATACCAATCAATCCTCCAACCGATCCTCCTCCTCGCCTCAGATCCATCCAAGATGGAGCGTGAACGGTAAATCGAGATCCATATCTCGAAACGCGATTTACCCATTTCGTGAATTACGCGAGGTCCACTTGCAAAGCAAATTGCTTCGTTCGGAATGAACGATGTGTACCTCGACCCTCGAGCTGGGGGAGAGGATCTATAAGCTCTCCCTCCCCCTCCCGCCGTGGGCACAACGAAACGCACCGTTTCGAGGAGAGAGGGGGAGG
>NW_006263368.1:403871-406750 GCF_000469605.1 Apis dorsata
AATTTACCACGAGAAGAGAATTCGTGGCGACTGGGATCCAATTACAGAACTAATTATATCCCCGGGAAGCGTAAAAATAGCGTGTTATTATAGACCGAGGAATAGAAGGGGTAGAAGTTGGTCTTCTAAAAGGAAAGGGGGAACGAAGAAAGGGGAGGATTTGTTCGAGATTCCGAGGTTGGACGACGATTTCGTGAATGGAATTTTAATCCTTTGAGAGAGGGGGAATTGAGACTCGTTTTTTCTTTTTAGTTTTTTGGAGAAAGGAAAAATTTGGAGGTAAATTTGGAGGTGGAGGATACTTGACTATTGTAAATTAAATAAGGGGAGTATTAGATTTTTTGGGAAGAGGAGAAAAATTTTGTATATTTTGATATTGTTTATTTTAAGAAATTATTTTTGGAAATTTCATTCTTTTTTGAAGATAATATTTGCAGAATTTCGTATTTACAAATTCTTTAATATTTCATTGCAAAAATTCGAAAATTCTTCTCTTCTTTTGCAAATAATAACGGCATTTCACATTTATTTGCTTATAATATTCCGATAATGAATCGAAGCTTTTATTAATTCTCTTAAAATGCAGCATTATTAATAAATTTAAATCGAATCTCTCATTTTTCTTTCTTTAAATAATATTTCACGTTTGTCGATCAAAAATTTGAAGGGACAAGATAAATTCAATCTGAATTCTAAAAATGAAAAGCTATTGTTTTTACGATGTTACTGTTAATTTTTCTAGAAAAGAATTCTAAAAAGAAACGAAGGCCAATAAATCGATTCGATCGAACCGATTTGATAGGGGAAGTCGATTAAATTACGAATCAAAAAAAAAAAAAAAGCAAGATTTGTCGATTTGTGGCCGTGCATTAGTGCACACTTGATTGACACTTTTAAGAATAATCCCATTCCATCGAATGTCCATTAAATGAACATTTCCATTTCGATTTACTTCATTTAATTTAAACGTTTCGAGCTAATCTCTCCTCTCTCTCTGCTTCCTTTTTTATTGATTAGAAAAATTTAATGTATCTATAAGATACTATTTTTACAATTGCTTAATGTAGTCTTCAATTTGAAAAATTAATCAACCAAGAATAATCAAGAAAACTTGCTCTTTTAAAAACCACGAATCGATATACTTAAAAATAATCGAGATACTTAAAAATAATTATACATTTTTAATTATCCTTTTTAAAGAATATATATATATATTCACTTTAACTCATTTCATTTAAAAATAAATAAATTTTTCACAATTTGTGCTTGACGCACAAAATATTTTCCACCCCTTTCCAAAAGGGTTTCGAATCGAGCGCGTTCTTTAACGTGTTCTTTCGCGCCATTAAAACAATCAAGAAACGAGAGGGTTAATTCACCAAAATCCCGATATATTGGATCGTGGGCCACAATTATCCATGGCTTTCAATTAGCGAGCATTGTTTCGGACAAATCCATCGCCCAGAAGGGATTGATGCGGATAACGATAATCAGCCGGTCGAAATAGATTTACAGGAAACACAACGCGCATAGGGAGACAGGAGGAGGGGTTTGAATTAGGGGATGGAAAGACGGGCGGAGCTTTCAAAGGGATAATCGTTCCGGCAGAGCCTCGAACCGGCCTTAATGTGATTGACTCGTTTTATCGCGCCGATCTTCCTCTCCGGGCGGAATTATCGCGGATATCCAGTTTACCGCTCTTTGCTAAATTAATTACGCGGCAAGATGCAGCCAACTCACCCCCTCCAATCCTTCATGTCAAACAGACGCTCTCAACTCTGGAATTTTGCTCTGTGAATTTCGTCCATTTATTTCTCCAACTTCCTCGTTTCGAAGGTTATATACGTCTGATGCTTATCCGTTATCAACAGTAATGATAATAATTTCAAAGAGTGAAATAAAGTGTCTTGGAATTGTTTGGTTTTGGAATTTTTTCCTTTTTTTCTGCGTGTATATACGTTTGATGCTTATCCGTGATCAACAGTAATAATAATTTCAAAGAGTGAAATAAAGTGTCTTGGGATTGTTTGGTTTTGGAATTTTTTCCTTTTTTCTGTGTCTAATGATGATGTAACGTTTCGATCGGTCATTTGATATATTTCTGCATCAAATATATTATTCGAATATTTATGAGATCATTCGAAGATTTCAAATTACGATTTCCATCCCAAAAGAGAATTTCTGCAATCGTATTTCCACGGTTGTTTTCAAATTGATACGATGCGATGTGTTTGGCCTCGAACGCGAAATTACGTTCGACTAATCCCCTGCCCTAGCTGTCGGTTTTCCGTGCCATTGTCTTCGCTCTCTTCGTTTCATCCCCATTTTCTACGCGGCGAGACGATTATTGGCCGGCCTCGACAAAGGATTCATTGATTTTCCTTTTGCGATTCTCTTTAATTTCCGCTCCTTTTTGACGCCGCGCCACGGAACCTCGAGCGAACCGCAAACACCGACGATGGAAAAGTCATCAAATTTTTCAAACTGTGTCTCTCTCGTCTTTCAACCATCGAAATTCGTACGCCGCATTGCTTCTCTGTGTCGAGATTGAATTTAAACTATGAAATTTCGTTTATACGTGGGGCGATGTTTCGTGGAGAGAATTTAAAGATTAATTTTTTTTCCTCCCCCTCAATTATTATAAAATGAAAATATAATATAGAAGAAGAAATTCAACTAATACAAAGATCCTGACTTTGAATGAATATTTGTACGCGTATAAATGCAAGTGTGTAACGAGTTATACTGGATCAATTTTACTTCTCCTCATCGAAGGGTTTTATCGAGGGAGTGAAATCAAAATTTCAAAATTTTTAACGCGTTTCGAATTTTCAAACTCGATTTTATCTCGGGATATTTTTTTTTTTTTTTTTTTTTTT
>NW_006263368.1:406995-407696 GCF_000469605.1 Apis dorsata
TTATAAAAACATCGAGAAACTTTAAAGGTTGATTTCACCCCTTCAAAGCGAAATATCCCGCTAAAAAAAAAAAATTGCTCCGTAATCCATTATGCTCTACATAACTCTGCGAAAGTGTGATTCAATAAAAAGCGTAATTTTCATATCGTACCTCGTTTCTTACATAATAATTCAAAAACTCGTCCCAAGAAACTCTCATTAATCCCATAAAATCGACCCATAAATCGTTTCCAAATCATCGACTCGTCCGCGAAAATTCGAATTCCAACACAATTTCGAGGAGCCGAAAGAGAGATCGGTCTCTGTTTGAACAACGAATTGCCGGTTTCCCTAAACAGAAAGAGAGAGAGAGAGAGAGAAGAGAGGCGCCAGATAGGAACGAGGTTAAAACTCGAGCCACGGGTTTTGAATTAAGCAATCGTTAAATCACCGACAGCATCCAGTGATGAACGTTTCCACGTTGTGGCCAACGCCTCAATTACCGCATCACGAAATGACGGATAATTTCAGTTATATCGGGCCCTGGTATCGTTCCAAAGATCACGTGTATTACGCTGAATTAAGAAGAATTACGCCGCATGAATTGCGGCATTTCTTTCATCCTTCGAATGCAGATTTGTTCTTCGACAGAAGAGAAAACTTTCTTTCTTTCTTTTTTTCTTCGAAAGAGATCGACGACTTACCTTCTTCTTTTTTTTTTT
>NW_006263368.1:407769-409509 GCF_000469605.1 Apis dorsata
TTGTAACGTGAAAAATTGACGACAGTAGTTCTCCAAGTTCTTACCTTAAGATCTCGAGGAACGACCCAAGCTTCGATGAGTTTCGCATTCGATTTTTGGTAAATGGAGGGGAAGAAGCTCGATTTACGAACGCAAAAAAAAAAGCTGAGCTGAGATGTACAATTTTGAGAATGCTATATAAATTTTACGAAAAATAAGCCTCTCTTACATCGCGATTTATAATTAACTTTATTACCTCTCGACCAATCTCTAATACTCATTCATCGTCTGATCAGAGAAAACTCTCTCAACCTTTCGATACTGACAATCCCACCTCTTCGTCCATCAACTCTTCACGCGACCTAATTTCCCTTCTCGAAGAAAAACCAACGTGAAGAATAAATTCCCACGAGAACCTTCGAACGTAATGATCACCACTGATGTGACATACATATATATACATACATACATACATACACAGGACAGGTGGAGACAAAGAGAGAGATAGAGAGCGAGAGAGGATGAGAGCAGACGCGCTCTGGAACCGCTTACCTCTTTGATCTTCTCGCGGCGCTGATTAGTCACGTCATCCAGGGGTGGATTAGGCGGTTTAATGACGTAGGGCCCGGGGACGGGGAGCGGCGGGGGTCCGACCGCGGATGGCTCCGACTGTCTCTGCCTCGAGTCCACCCATCGATCCTTATCTTCGAGGGGTTTCGCCTCGTCCTGGCCCGGGATCACGTTACTCTGCACCCATGCGGGGTTCGCTTGCTGCTGCTCGTTGCTGCTGCGCTCCTCGGGCGCCCCTCCACGCTCCACCACGTTCGCGAGATCACGACGCGTGACGAACGTGCCGGTGAGAAGGACGATCAGTATCACGGACAGGAGTCCGCT
Organism: Apis dorsata; assembly: GCF_000469605.1. Taxonomy (NCBI): domain Eukaryota; kingdom Metazoa; phylum Arthropoda; class Insecta; order Hymenoptera; family Apidae; genus Apis; species Apis dorsata. Next base: position 408,643 of record NW_006263368.1, read on the forward strand.
GATCGCCAACCTCTGCATCAGCCGCATCTCGTCCAGGCACTTGCTGCACTCCCACAAGCCGCCCGGAGTTGCAGATGTTTCGCTCGTATTGGCGGAGCTGTGCGTGGAACACGTTACATGTGGTGTGTGTGTGTGTGTGTACAGAGGATTTTGGGTCTTGGAATTTTTTTTTCTTTCTTTTCTTTTTTCTCGAAATTTTTTCTCGAACGATGTACGTACGATGGTCGTTGGTTAGTAGTATATCGTTTATTATTATTCATTTTTAGGGATTTACACGAGTCGATTACGATACGATATGAAAGATTGAAAAGTGATGTTGGAATTGAAGTATCCTCTTCGATTTGAGGATAGTTGGTTTATATTGGGATGAATAGAAAGTAGGATCTTTAGGTAGATACGTACAAGATATCGAGATTCTGGGGATGGTAGCAAACTTTGTTATGTATATATTAAGCCTATAAAGTTTATTTTAGATGAAGTTTATATAGTTTTGGTTAAGTTGATTATCAATTTTATTATAATTAACGTTAAATTTCAAGGATTATGCAAACTTATTATAGGTAGATTAATGGTATAGGTAGTCGAATGCAAATTCTTTGGACCCCTTATCAACTGTGAATATGTAAATCTACGGATACCCGCTTCCGTATAATTATTCCACATAACAAAGTTTAAATCCTTAATTTTTTACAAGGAAAATTCGACAACTCGAAAGACAAGCTTGGAAATCTATTTGACTTTCCATCACTCGAATTCTCAAATCGCCAAATTTTCCTCTTACTTATATCTTCACTTCTCAAATCGACCATTGACCATAAAATCTACCAAAAAAAAAAAAAAAAAGAAGAAAAGAAAAGAAAAAAAAAA
>NW_006263368.1:409781-416494 GCF_000469605.1 Apis dorsata
AAATCAGGCGAGGGTGCGAACACACCGGAGGCACTTACTTGCGGGCCACCTGTTGTAGGTAATTCGAGCACCCCGACGACGAGTGCTCAATGGTCGTTTTAAGTAGCCTTCAACGACGGCGGCCGCGCGTTTTCAGCTCGCGTCCCTTTGCTTCGATCTCATCGACTCGGAATTCTCGTCAGCTGCGAAGAGAAATTCACTGTGTTCGGTGAACAGGCGCACACATACACCTAACCACGGAAATGTTCCTTTTCCTCGAATGCGTCGCGTTTCTTCTGAGTTCGACTCGCTTTCATTCGTCCCTACGTCGTAAAACGCGATAAACCTTCTCCAGAAACGAAACGAGTTTCTTATTTATTTTATTTTATTTTTTCGATATCTATTTAAAAAGCTTGTGTGTCTCAGTTTGAAAGATTCGATCGAAATTTATTTATTCTTCTCAATTATCGAACAGATAAACCTGTGGACGTTGCACGATGTGATTTTCCGTAAACATCCACAAAAATGTAAACGAGGTAAAATAGGAGAGAATGTAATCTAATCTAAGAAATATATATAATATAAAAATCCAATATAAAATATTGGAGAGTTGAAATATCTGATTCTGCATGTATGCACGATTTAAGAATCTTTAAGAAACCTTTTTGGTTTTATTCTAATTTATTCCCGCGAAAATCGAGCGTGAAACGAAAGCGGCGGGGTAAATTCCGCGGGAAATTTGAATAGAGGAAATTATTCAAGTATCGGAAGACAATGGCAATTGTTAAGCGAGGCGAGAGAATAATTGCTCGCCCATCGATGAAACGCATTTACGTTCCGATATGCGTTAAACGCACTTCTCGTTATATGGATGGTCAATGACACTGTAATCTTGATTACCGTGCGTCGGTAATCGCGTTTGCAAATTAACAAATCAGGCCCGGTTATCAATTTAACTTTTAATCAAGGACAATAGCGCGCTTGTTATGCGTGTGGGTGTGTGTGTATGCTACGGTCCAACTCGCGCAACACAAGCGTGCGTAACCTTTGTTGCATTGATACGCGGTCTCGTCGTTTCACGCGGTCAGATTTCGGTTTCGACGAGGGAACGGAAAATAATTGGGGAGGGGAGGGAGCTTTTGTGAGATTCCCTTTGTGCTACCAAACGGCGGTACTTCGTTAAAAGTATCGGAATAATTTAAATTGTTGGTAAACTTTTCGTTCAATCCAGAAAAGTTCCATTTTTTCCCTAAATATCCCTGATCGTGGAAACAAGTTTTTAACAATTAAAACGATTCGAATTCATCGAAATATTAATCGTTGTTTGTAACTTTTAAATTTTAAAATTACAGAAAAAAAACTTCCTCTGGCTCTTTCTCGTTGTAAAAAATTTGAAGGCGGGACGATTTCAAAATAACAAAACGATAAAATTTCAGAATATAATACATTTTCTTCGATCTTCCAACGTTCGAGCAAATTCGATTTCGATCCGTGAAGAAGGATCTACAAAACGCATCCACGGATCTCCAACCGATCGATCGGTCGATCGATCCTCGAATAGGGTAGACCAATATAAGGCGCGATTCAAAGAGAAGGAAGAGCAAGCGCCGGATCCAGCGGAGATTCCAAAGTCTCTGCCGAAACGTGATCACTGCATTTTTTATCGAGCCCCGGGCATCGCGGGATGTTTCTCTGGCCCTCCTCGCATCGAAAGTCCGCGCGCATTTTATCACCCGGTCGCTGCAGGCGTTACACCTGCAGATTCTCTTTCTCCTTTTTTTTTTTCTTTTTTTTTTTTTTTTGCGAACCATTTCTTCGAACGAGCGTGTTCCTCCGCCAGGATCCTCCACCTACCCACCAGGAAGACGAAATTTTTGGAAATTCGCCCTGGTGTGTCCAGATCCGAGTGTGGGGATGAAAATTTAAATGGGAAGAAATCTTGTGTGAACTCTTTTTTGTGAAATGAATAAATATATAATTATTGATTATTACGTAGCTTGAATTGTCAAATTGTTATTTTCGAAATTGAAGTTCGTAGATGTTGAAATAATAAGATATTTAAATATATGTTGGAAGATTGATAATCTTTTTGTCGGAGTTTTGCGGAACGAATTTGTATCTTTTTAATATTATTATTCGTTTAAATAAAATTATTATCAATTTTATGAGATCCTATCTAAATATACACAGGTTTTAGATGTCCAAACGACTTCGTCTCAATGAAAGTTACGTGTACGAATTACATAACAGTAATACGAGAATTTATTCGTTATTTCCAACGATTCTAGAAATTGAAAAACCGATTTGCAAATCTTCGAAGAGATTCACGAATAAATCGAAGCTATTTCTCGTTTCATACGTACGAAAACAAAAAAAAAAAAAAATAATTTAAATTCACGGTGGAAATCGCAGCGTGAGATCGCGAACAGTCTCGAGGCGAGATTAGCACAGGAATTAAACCGACTTCTCCCCCTTAAAGTATCTCGAAATACCGCCACGGCAATTTACGCCTCGCAATTAACCCTTCAGGTTACAACTTTCTTACCCCCGGTCCGCCACTGAAATTTCTTTCATGCCGGATCAACGCCGGATTCCCCGCCCTTATTCAGATCCCAGAATTACACCTTAATCGCGGTGATACCTCGATTAAAGTAACGGACAGCGGCTGGAGAAATCTTCGTTCATCACCCCCCGGGGCAGCTTCGAAAACAGAAGCAAGAACTGGCGGAAACGCAAATTGCATCCACCACTTTGATATATTATATCGCAACTTGGGATAATTGGGCCAATTGCCGCGTCCTATTAATCCGCGTATCGTGTTTTCTGGGAATTCTCGAGTGCTTTTACAACTTTAGAATTTCTTTTCTTCTTTTCAACGAGCGTTGATTCCATCGTTTGGACGATAAATTGAAACGAATGAATTTTTTCTCGTGCTAAATTTCATCCCTCTCGAGAAACAATATTCTTCGACGAAGAAGGAAACGAAGAACGTAACGTTTGCGAACAACGTTGGAAAATGGGAAATTATGAGATAGGGAGGGAGAGAAAAAGAGAAGAAAACGTAACGAAAACCTGAGTGAGTGAAAAGTCAAATCTAAAGAGAGGAAAAAGGAAAGAAGAGTTGAGGAAAGAAAGGAAGAAAATTAAAATAAGAAGGGGAAAAAGCGAAGAGGAAATGAGGGAGAAATAAGAGAGAGAGAGAGAGAGAGAGCAGGGAAAGAAGATAAATCGTGGAAGGTACATTCAGTGGCCAATAAATCGTGGGCCCGAGGTTACCAAGATTGCTACGTGTCACATTCTTGTGGAAAATTGGACCGGTGGAAGTGCTTTAAAGCCAGGCAAATTCGCGTCGCGAATGGACACGTACGTGGTGCACGTGCTCGACCACCCAACAATTCCGAAAAAAATTCCCTGGAAAATACCATTTCCCTCGTTCTTCCCCCTTTTAAAATCCTCTATCACCCCCTGGAATCGTGTTATTTATTATCTCTCGCTCTCCCCTTTTCCTTTTTTCTTTTCTTCTTTTTAATTTATTATTATTATTATTTTCGTGGAATGTTATTCACGACGCGACGATTTTTTTTATCGCTTGTTTTTAAACGATTATAAAAATATATAAGTAGCGAAAATCAAATAACGTTTTATCATTCGCTCCAACATCGCTTATCCTGTTTTTAATTCTTCATGATTCTAATTAATTGATTACGTATTTATAATTATTGCACTCTTCTCTTTTTATTCTTATTTAAAACGTGTTAAAATTAGAACTTGCAATTCGTACAATTATACTCTTCGTAGAAGCACTATCCATCAAATTTTATTCTCTTATTCGATATCCCACTCGTCCATTCAACTCTATCACAAGATACTTAATCAGAGAGATAAGTCAGGCAGAGAAATATCTCCCTGGATATGTATTAAAAATATTAACAAGATCGTTTTTTTCCCCCATGGAACGTTTAAAGATCGAAAATTCGTAACGGGATAAGAACTGTTTCAACTCCCGCGGGATTATCGGGGAACGAATCGCGAGCTACGAGTTAATGCCGTGTTCCACGCTCCCCCTTGGAAAATACAGTTAACTTAACGAGCTTGAATCAAGCAATGCGACCAAAAGAGAAGGAGCCAAGCTCTCTCTTTGATCGGTATCGAAGTAAGGAGTAATAACCCGCTTAAAATCGCAATTTGCAAGAGTTTGAACGCCTTTGCGCGAAATAAGAAACTGGTCAAAGATGGTGAAGAAAGAGAGAGAAAAGGAGCTTTCTATACTTTCTATATTTTTTTCTTTTTCCCCTCCAATCGTTGTTCGGATAAAAGCAGGCGAAGAGTCGCGTGAAATGAAGTGTTAATCGTCGTGAATTAGCATCGAGATCGGGCGTGAAAATGGACGAAATGGTAATATATGCGGAAACACCGCCTTAAATACCTTTACAGTTTAATCAAGTTGGACTTGGAGTTGGACCCGCGGTGTAATTTATTCGAGAGGATGTTTAATTTAAGTCGAGGGCACGGTTTAACGCGGGGATCACGACGATGAAAACGCGAGTTGCTTATAATTCCTCTTACGAAGAAGTTATCTTCGTTGCAACGAAGATTTTTCACGGGTGAAACGATCGATTCCCCCCTTTTTCTAAAGAAAGCAATGATCATCTTTGAATAAATTTGAGAATAAAATTTCCTTACGTTTTCGAACCGATCGATTCGGGATTAATCGTTCGATAGTTAAAAGAAATTCGATACTTTGATTATTCATATTCTTGTTCCATTCCTTTTAAATTTATGTTATTTATTTCTCTTTTATCTATAGAATTGCATCGAAGATAAAAATAAAAAGAATCGAATCCCCTTCTCCCTTAAATATCACATCGACTCTAAAGAATACTTTAATCGCAAAGAAAGGAGGCTTATATATATATCAAAATAAAAAATAATAAATACCGAACTTTCTCTCACAAAATCGGCCAACCAATCACCAATTTCGTCCACGGTACTTCCGATCGCGATCTACTTTACCATCGGCCGATGGAGAAGCCCCTCCCCCCGTTCCTAGAAACTCGAGCGCGACCCCCTTTTCTCCCCCTCTGCCCCACCACCGCGACGCTTAATTAGATTCACCGAGACGTCGGATAAGATCTCATTAAAATTCCATCGCGGCATCTGTTTCACCGGCAACGTTCGAACACGCTCGCCTACCTTCATTCGTCCCCTGACGCATGATAATGCGGTCTCCGCGGAGGGTTAGCGGAATGCAACACGCGAACGGAGCCCAGGCAACAAGGACAGTCTCCTTGGGTCGAGAGAGGGAAGAGTGAGAAAGAGAGAAGGGATGCACGAGTCTTATCCGTAATGAAACTGTTGCTCTTCGTGGCAGGTAATTACCGTAATCTCGTTCTCGAGGGGAGGAAGGGGATTGTAGCAGAATTTTTATCGAACTCTCGTTGCTACGCTTACTTTTGTTGCAGATTAAAGCGCGATTGTTGAACCTGCTCCTGTTAACCCCTCCCGATGCTATCCTCACGTATTGGGCTACGATACGGGTTTAATACGACGCATCGACGTTAGATCGTGTTCAGAGGCCCCCCTTCCCTCCTCGCGTTGTGGGTTTCGTGTTTGGCTTTGCGAAACTTTCGAATTCGATCGAATTATCGGGCGGGTGTAATAGGAGGTTGGATTTGTAATCGCGTGTTTTTGCAACGGGGGGATTACACTCGTTGGGTTATATTAGGGGCTTTACCGATGTTATCCGTTCGATGATAGAATATATAGAATAATAGGCCTTGATCGGATGGATTTTCAATTCTCAGATCTGGTTTTTCCGGTAAGTGAATGATTTTTGTATTCGTTCGAAAGATTGGGTGTATCGTAATGACCGAGGGGAAGATCGAATATCGCCGTTTCTCGTAATACGTTTCACTTATTCGTGAAATATGATTAATAGAATCTTTTATAGATTCCTTTTATTCTTTGCAACTTCGATCAATTTCTTTTGATCAGCGAATTTAATCCGGAAATCCTCTTTTCCAAAAGCATCAATTATTCCACGTGAAAGCGAAAGTTGGTTTTGTTCTAATTCTATGGGACGAGATTCTTGTTCGAAGCAAATATTCAAGGGTTTCAGGGACAGATTGTTCGAAAATGGAAAGAACAGGGTATTACATTGTACGCGCGATGCAACTTCGTCATGTTAACGATCCTTTGATGCATCGCTCACCGTCTCGCTGTTAATCGGATTTGGCTTTGATATTGCGCGACGAAACTTTTCGTCCAAAAAAAAAAATTCGTTCGTTCTAACTATCGTCGTAAAATTACACAAACGGATTGTCAACTTATTTGACAAGCGCTTAACACAGGAGTTACAACAATATGGTGGAATATGTAATTTATGATATCAATTTTGAACTTCGTAAAAAAAAAAAAAAGTTTCTATTTAAATTTTCCTTCCTCTCTTTCTTTCTTTTTCTTTTTTTTTTTTCTTCATTTTTGACTACGTAATCTCGTAGTCGGTATACTTTAGCGAGATAAATCCTCGAGAAACTTTGGTTTCATTCGTTCAAGGACGAAGTAATAAATTCCTCTTTAAACGAAGCCGGCAAACGTCTAATCACGAAGTAAGGAAAAAGTTCTCGAAACTTTCGAGTTCAGAAGGGAAGCTATAGGAATACTAACGATGAAATAAGAACATCGACCCAATTTTTCAAGAAAAAAAAAAAAAAAAAAAAAAAATCTGAATTTCC
>NW_006263368.1:416694-423010 GCF_000469605.1 Apis dorsata
ATTACCGTTTAACCTTTACTCCTAAGGATTCCTCTAATATGATCCAACAAAATCAAATATATTAAAAATTCATAACGAATCCGCAAAAATTAACCAACGATAAGACATGCATACAATTTCAATATCGAAATCCAACATCTTTACATCTTTCACGAAAAACCAAAATTAAGGATTCAATTTATTCAAAAAAACAACGATATTTCGATCCAATGAAAAAGAAAAAAAAATAAATCAATAAATCAAATTTTACAAATATCAATCATATTTTTTTTTTTAACTCAACTCCAACTTCGTATTTCGAAGCTGTTGGAACGAAGATGCGCAGAAACGCGTAGCACACGCCTTTGGAAACACGTTTCTTTTTCTCTTTTCTGAGCCACCCTGTTGCAAGAGGGGGCGAGACATGCCTCGCGGAGACGGGAACTTTCCACCGGTGTACAAGTGACGGGTTTTTTGATCTTATTACTCCCTTGGAAGTGGGAGCGGGCCGATCTCTGGCAAAAGGTCGGTATCTGGCGGCGTATCGAGCTCGATGCGGCGCTTGCAGCTTCGCCACGGCAAATTACGAGGAGGAGGAAAGGGGGAGTAAAAAAAGGAAAAGAGAAAAGAGAGGGGAGGGGGCAATTGGATAAGAATCGACGAGAAAGTAACAAAGAGTGGGGGATAAACAAGGGTAAGGGGGAAGAAAAAGATGCTCGAATGTATTTTATTATTGGCAAAAGGTGGAAATGGAAAGGAATTGGTCTTTGGAAATGGTTGAAAAGATGTGGAGTATCGAAGAAGAGGGATGAAGAGGAACACGAAAGCTTGTGATATTTAGATACGACGAGTGTTAACATCTTCTTAAAGATCAATTTTAATCTTGTTCTAAACAAAGAAAAAAATATATATATACGTAATAAGAAACAGAATTCTTAATACAACAAAGTCTCTTTACGCAAAGCGGATATAAAATGCAACGATCGAAATAATCGAATATATTAATTTTTTCGTCCTAAATTTTTTCTTCGACCACGCGTTAATTATTTATCCTTTCCTCCACCTTATTGCCAATAAAACACGGAATAAAAGCGTATAAATATACGTACAATTCGAAACGTCGAAAGGGAACAAACCGAACAAAATACCGCGAAAAATAAAAGAGAAAACGTGAAACGTATGAAAGAAACGAACGGGATAATAACAGTCAAATTAAACGAGGCTCCCCATCCTCCTCTCCCCCTCCCCTTCCAAAAAAGAAAAAGAAAACGTGACTGCTTAAACAACCGATACCTCCTCTCCGGAACGGTCGTAAAAACGATCGGATAAAAAGAAAAGGGGGAATTCAGTAACCACGTTTATAGGGTTCTTAACCATACTCGAGCATTGAAACGGGAAGGGAAATTGCCGTTTCGAAACTTCGTGAAAAGCGTAAAAACATCGATGGAGGTAAACGAGATAAAGAGGAGGGTAAAACAATTTCAAACAAACTTGCGAAAATGTCCATCGAGGAAAACGATCCTCTTGGGGAAGGGGAATGGGAAGAATCGAGGGGGAAGAAAATTAGAGGAAAGGGAGAGATCGATCGGTCGATCGATCGATCGATAGATTTTGGAGAAGGAGAGGAGGGGAGGAACGAAAAGGAGGAAAGTTTACGAGAAGATCGAAGCATGAACACGTCAAGGCGAAGCCTCGGGCGTCTGGACGGTTATCATCCAGCTGGAAGGAGGGAGAAGGAAGGAGAGGATGGACAGGACGCAACGTGGCCCCCTCCCCTATCTAAATACCCTGCATTAAAACCAACTATAACGCTCTTTGAATCTCGATGAATTCCACCTTCCACGTGTATCGCCGTGATAGAGATCGGGATCATCCTCCGTGCAATTCTCTTCTTCTTCTTCTTTTTTTTTTTTTGAAAATAAAGAAAGAACAGGAATTCGTTTCGTAGAGATCAAATGGAGGAAAGGAGATACATATTTTATATAATAATAGTAGAAATGTGAAACATATATCGACGATTTTGCTTGGGGGCAGTGGTCGGCAGACGAGCAATCTTTCCACGAATGGAAAATCGAGAGAAGTAGTGGGAGTTCATTGAAGAAGTTTACCATGACGAAGTTGGACGGAAACGGAAACAAACACGGCTGTCTGGCTTATTGTGGCGGGTTGAAGATAGAGCAAGTTGTAGCTAAACTTTACGGTTTGTCGGCCTACACAGTCCACAAACGGTTGAACAAGTCATTACACAATTTGTCAAGAGTAGTTTGGCGAAATGAAATTTTCGAATCTGTTTCCCAACTTTCCCACCTCTCTTGGAAAGTTACGCTCCTTCCTCTTCTCGAGAATTGACCAGATTAAACGATACGAGCACGAAATAACACGTTCGCGTGGGGTGATTGGAAATTGACAATTGGAAAGTAGGGGTCGAAGCTTCGAGATTCGAGAGTTGATAAGGTGAATTTGATAATATATCATTCCTGGGAAAAATAAACTTGGTCGAACAGATGGCAACCTCTCATCGAATTCAATTCTCTTCAACTTCTCTTCCAATACGAGGATCAACGAATTGTTCGACAACTATCATCCTTCAACTCCTTTTCTTCTTATTATTCAGAAATATCCTGAACCTTGCGTAAAAATTCTAAAATTAAAATTAAAATTAAACTTATACACCTCACCTCGCTCAAAATTTGTCTCAAATAACGATATTCCAAATGAAAAACACATAACAATTAATTTTTAATTGAAACAACAACTCTCGAAACTCTTGGCAGAAACTGTACGCTCTTGCAACCGCGATGAAGGATTTGCTCGAGGACAATGCGGGTTACGTGTTAATCCCGGGATACCGCGTGTTTATCGTGGTCCACGAGTATCTCGGCTAGCTCTTTCAACCGAGTGCCGCGAAACAACGACGTCACCGACACCCGGGACCGCTAACTTACGCCGCGCGATTAAGTCGAGGACTTCTCACCCCCTCATCCCCTCCGATAAAGGAGCGCAAGAGGAGGGATACGGCATCGAGCAAGGGATACGAATCGATATACGGTCGGGCAGTGGAACGAGACGGTGTTTCGTCGGACGCGCGTCTCGATTTTGTTCGATTTCTTCGAAATAAGCTTCCGAGTGTGGAGAAAAAATTTGTATCGTATCTTCATATTTGATTTTAGTTAAATTTTGTTTCACGATTTTAAGGAAAGATAAAAATGATTCGTAACGAAGTTCGTGTTTTTTCGAAATATTTCGAATTTTCGAAAGACGATTAGTCAAAACAGAAATTTGAATCCTCAATCGATTTTAATTCCACGCGTACCAATTAGAAACTGCTGGAAAAAACAATTCCCTTTATTCGCGTGGAGCGTGAATTACAGACCCTTCCAGGATCCAAAGTATCCTCCATGAATTCCAGAAATTACTCAATCGATCGAACCTTCTTCTATCTAATTCTAAATTAACCAAAGAAGAAGCAGCACGAAATTTTGGAAAAAGATGGCAAAATTCGTTTATAAATTCGATCAAAAATGATCACGAAAAGGAAAATTAATATCAACGTTCCTTCAACGACCCTTCCTTCTTGCCTTTAATGGCTATTATTATTATACGCTCCCACCGGAAGAGGCATTAAAGATCCATCAGAGAGATAGCTTTTAAAGTCGTTTCACGACAGATGTCGAATGAGACTCTCGCCTGTTCCTCTCCATGTTCGAGGGTCGTATCGCGCGATTTCCGGTGGATGTGAATTCGTTAGTCGCTTCGTCGAACGATAACCCGAAGCGAGAATCGATGAACGAAACGATTCGAGATCGAGGGTCTCTTGCGGCGTGCGTCACGGTTAGATGGGTCGAGCATTCGAGGTCGCGAAACCGTGTGATTTTGGCGAGGAAATTCCCTCCCCTTTGACGTTTGCCCAGGGAATTTTCTTTTTATCAAACCGAGAGATTGTCCCAAAGCGAATCAAAAAGAAATGTTATTAATTTTATTCCAAGTCGATAATCGATTATCAATTATATTATATCACATTATACAACCAGTATCTATCCAGACCACAGAAAACGATTCCCCTACTATTTTTTCCTTTCTTAACAACAACCAAACCGTGATCTGAAATGTACAAAAATAATAGTAGCAAAAATAAGCTCGTCAAGAAGAACGAAACAACCCCCGTAAACCGTAAAATTCCCTCGCGTGACGCGTTCTCTTTTAAACAAACGGAAACTCGTATCAAATTCCGCGAGGAGGGAAAAAAAAAAGAAAGAAAGAGTTATTACGCGAACGCGTGTTCCGACTAGTCGCGGGATTCTGTTTCCAGTTTTTCATCCAGGAGGGGAGGGGGAATCGCGGTCTGGAACCGCGTCGAAAGGAGGCGTGTCGGGATCGAGATTTAAATTTGGCACGGATCGTGCTCCAATTCGCCCTGTTACATGACTCGAGGTGACTGGCCAACCTGTTGGCCGCAAACCGCATGTGGCAAAATTCTCGATCAAAGTTTCTACGGGGAATAGCGAAAACGGTCGGTTTCCAATTCCTTTCCCGTACCGGCGAAATTAACCTGTCACACGAACGAGCCTGAAACGACACACCCAGGACCTGTGTTCCTGACCGAGTTCATTATTTCCTTCGTCCTCGATGCCGTCTAAACCGCTGTTTCCCTGTCGACGATGATCCCGATCGAATTCACCGTTTATTAATTTTGTTATCAATTTTCCATTCTCCATTCGTTTCCACGAGTTAAACTTCGTTTAAACGTCGAGGGAAAATTTATGCTCGTGTTATTGGAAAGATACGAGAGGGATCATCGAAGGGTAAATTAGCTCTGTTCGCGTCAATGCAATCGAACTTGATGCGTAACTTATCTTTTCTAATAGAAGAGAATTTTTTAGAAAGTGATTTAAAAAATTTATAAGTTGTTAAAAAACAGCTGGATTGATTTTAGAAAATTTTTACAATAACAGTTAAAAATATTATTTTACAATTATTATGATGGTAATCGTAATGAACGATTGATTCAAAGTTTCTAATTCAATTTGTAATACTGTTCAATAAAGAAGAATTTATTGAGAAATAAATTCTTTTCATTCCTTCTCGTATATTAAAACGCGTAACAGAAATATTAAAGTTGGTGTAATTCAAAACGTTTTTCGTTCACGTGAAGAAAAAAATATATATATATATATATATTATATATATATTATATATATATACAAAAAAAATTGTTCGCGAGAGAGAAAGAAAACAGGAATAATTTATATTTCTCCTTTGAAATATTTCCCTCCCATAAAGTCGTACCGTGAATATTTTCAAGGGGTCTTTTCCACTATTTAACGTTCCTTTCAAATTCAAGAGGAGAGCACAGAGTTTCTCGATACTATAGTATTCCCCGCGTTATAAATATATTATTGTTGAAACGTTAGTTCCTTCGTCGAGATGATGAAACGTTGCCAAAGAATGGCCCACATAATTTGTAATTATCGGTCAACCAGCACATATTCCAAGAATCGATAAACGCACGGGGGACCAAGCCGAAATGAATGTTGGATGACGGCCAACCAGACGGGTTCACGCTTTCGGGGAATCTATTTGTAGCCAATCATGAAAACAGATACTAACGTTTAATTCCATTTAATCGAATCAACAGCTGCCAACCATCGATTCAAGATTTTTTCTTTTTTATAAGACGACTCATCCTTCCTTTTGAGTTTTTATTTTCACAAGATGAAAATGCGTAATTCTTTTTATAAATTCATAGAAATAAATTCAAGACTTCCTCCCCCTTTAATGCCAAATCTTGATAGAACTTTGACGAAGGGTAATATGTGATACGTCATAGAAAAAAGGGGCGACTTTTCGAGCGATAATTCGTGGAAATATTTGTAAAACAAGAGGAGGGGAGGGGAAAAACTTGTGCGTCATCTCGAATTTTTAATGTTTTCGTGTAACTTTTTTGTTTTTTCTTTCCACGAATAACGAATGATTCAAACTGATTTAAAATCAGGTTGGAGGTTAATAAATACGTGAGATATTACATAGACAGACATTTCATTCCAATTTTATGCTAATCTTTCGTTTCAATCACGATCTGTCCGATTATTATTTCCATCGTTAGAAGCCACGAATCGGGTGAAAATATGAAACAAAAAACATTAAAGCGTGTATACAGTTTGAGAAAGAGAGAATACGTGTATACGAAGTGAGAAAGCCACGCACAGTTAGACGTCTTAATTTGCTTATTCAAGCGGTCTGTGCACGAACACCGCAAGTTCGATGAAATTTGACTAACAAATTTCACCCTAAAATACTTTCCTCTTTTCGAATGCATATTCAAAGGTTATTAAGCTAC
>NW_006263368.1:423164-423983 GCF_000469605.1 Apis dorsata
TTCGTATTCTAATTCTCTTACATCGTACATACAAAATTTCACGAAAAAATAACGAGCTCGAATCTATTATCCACTTAGAACAGTATTTACGAATTTTATTTTTCAAACGAGATTAGAAAATAAACTCAATTCTATTCATATATATCGCCAAACGAAATAAAAGCGACTCCTTGTTAAGAGATTCCTCAATTTTAAATCTCTAACCAACGCGCAATCGAATCGAACCACCCCGAAATAATAGAATAAAGAATAACTTCCGTCCAATTATTCAAATTTTATTAACTCCTCTCAAAAACAATACCTATTTCTCGATATACCTTTTTAGTTCAAACTTACACACAAAATTATGATCACAAGATTTCATATTATCAACGATAATTATATTACCACAACGAATTCTAAAATAAGACCTAAACCATCGCCTAACAATGGCTTAAGAAAATAAAATATTTTCCCACCCCTCCCCCTTCCTCGTTAAAAAATCGCTCGCCTGAGAAACAAGCGGACGTCGTTACACCGTACACGCACTGTATATATCCCCGCGTATATAAATACGTATAATTGATATATAAATACCCCGGTACGGGCATAAATTCCTTCGCCGAATTCCAAGACACGATCCCCTTGCCCCATCCTTCCCAACCTGCCTCGCGTGTAAACGCGCGGCCGCGAGCATGCTCACGCCTACACGCACGCTCTCGCGAGCACACGCACGCACTTAATCACGTCCAAACTCGGAACGATGCAACGAAGCGGCTCCTCTCGGATAAGAGGCGTATCTGTATATATATATATATATATATACATATATCACGGAGG
>NW_006263368.1:424215-433961 GCF_000469605.1 Apis dorsata
GAGAGGAGAGTAGTTGTAACCTTTTCCCTGTGGAGCCGAGAACCCTTCCGAGACACGGAAATAAAATTACCGGAACGCGACTCGGCCGATAGCCGAGCGAAAACATTCTTAATTTAGACAGCGAACACCGTCGTTATCGATCGGCTGTAATTACGAAACGAGGGGGAGGAGGGGGGTCGGTCGTTGGTTTCGTCGCATCGATCGTTTTTCGGCGAAAGGCGCGACTCGAGGAAGGCGTAGATTCGTAGATTTGTTTCGCGAGGAGGAATTTTAGTAGTGAAATATACGTAGCGAAATGTATGTTAATTTATATTCGTGGGATGAAGGATGGGTTGAGTAAATCTTTCTTCTTTTCTTCGAATATATAATTGTGGTTTAATTGGAAATTTTTGTGCGATTCATCGATTTGGATTCTTTAAATTTTGTATAATCTCTTGGAATATTGGATTGGTATATAGTCGAGATTAATTTGAAATCGATGGTGGAAGAGAGGATTTGTCGGTTATTTATACGTAGATTTACGAGAGTTGTAGACTGTGGACAAAGAGATCTTTATAGAGTTTTATAAGAACTGCTCGTCGATAAACAAGCTCGTGATAGATGAAGCTATAGGCCGTTATAAGAGTTATAAATGAATTCTGAATACGAGGAAAGACTTCAATTTCAAGTCTTGGATATATTCTTCTTTTAAATGTCATTCGCCTCCCTCTTAGATCCATCACTCGTCGAAACACATATCTATATTTCTAACGGGATATCCTGTTACACAACACACGTCACATTAGCTAGATGTTAAATCGTCCCTACCGTTCATTTATATACTTAAGTATAAATATAACATACATCATCATCAATAATTCTACGCCTCGAGAATTGCATAAATTATTGTGCATTATTCGATCGTCCTCACACTTTTTTGCATTGTTACTCTTCCTTTCCTCTTTAACCAAATTTACATTTAGAAAGTTAATACCTTCCATATTTTCTCTCGCGATAAAAAAATCAATAAAAATAACATATTACACGAGAAACATCCCCTGTAAAACTTGCCCTCAGATCGATGAAATGCGGAGGTCGGGAGAGTGCATAGATGTTCCGGCCGAAGATTGGCAAATGTAGCGAGCTAGACGATAACCAGGGCAAAGTTCATGCACCCCGACAACACCCTTGGCGAGGAATAAATTCGACGCAACACATGTTCCCCAAATATTCGAGTAAATATTTTTACCCCGCGATTGATCCCGACACATTTTTCCCCAAGATTCACCCTCCCACCCCTCGAATGTCCACGAAAGTGCACTCGTATTTCAAGTGTGACATTATTCGACAAGTTACCGAGAATAAACGGTGCACGGCTCAACGTTTCGACGCAACACTTGACATTTCATCGCTAATGCCGCTCTCGCAATTTATTTTGCTCTCGATTTTCGCGAAAAACGACGATACACCACCTCCTCCTCCTCCTCTCCCTTAACCGTGAGAGAAAAGGGTAAAAGGTGGGTGCTGTTTAGACAGGAAAGGGATATTATGCGCGAGGGTGGATTTATGGAACGTGATAAATTGTTTGAAGATAGGTTTGATAAGAAATTATCTCTTTTTCGAAGAAATAAGTTTAATATTTCATGGTACTTTGGTATTTGAAAAAAGAATCGTATAGATATGTAATTTTAGTTAGTTAGTTAGTTAGTTCGATTTTTATCATTGAGTTCGTACTTATTGTACTTTATTTCTATTTTTAGCCAATTAAAAAACTGTCAAAAGATTTGTACCGTTCCCTTTATTATTATTTAAAGGATACATTTTCCTTGCGCAAAATAAAAATTAAATGCAAAGTTTCAAGTTTAAAAAAATTGCCATTGTTGAAAATGGCATGTTCACCCTTCCATAAAGAGGGTTATTTTCCGATACTTATCCATAAAGGACGAAATTTTACATCGTTCGCTAATTTTACATAATTTTCCATTAAAATTCCGGCCTAAAAGTGTTTTTAATTTTCGACGGTTTATTATACGGGAAATTCGATCAATTTTAAAGTTAAAATCGCCCCGTTAAATATTATAATATTTCGCGACATCGAAAATATATTCAAATAATAAAATACTCCGCATCGAGTAATGAATATCGAATAAAAGGAAAGGGGAGGAAAAAAAAAAAAAATAATCGATGGATCAAGTTATGGTATATTAAAATAATGGGGAAATGGAGATACGCATCCCCCTCCCCTTCCCACCCTTCTTCCCTCTCGCGTTCTCGTTTTAATAAAATTATACGATACGCGTGTAATCAATCGTGGCGACAGGTGAACGTTTGCGTACCGTTTTTACGAAGAACGATGAGAAACGATAAATCAGCCGTTTCATAACTTTCCGCGGTTAACTACTTTGCGCCAGTTTCTCAAACAGCCAACTTTATATGTGCCACGCGTGCCTATATTCGACTTTCCACGCTCTGCAGTAGTGGTTTATTGCCACGCGTTATTCTCTCACTCTCTTTTCCTTTGTTTTATTTTATTTTCATTTTTTTTTATATCTCCCTGCCGCTGTTTCGTTTAAACATTCCATCCCGTAAACTGTATTTGGAAAAAGGACGAAAAAGAAAGGAGGGAAAGAATTGTATTGCATTGAGCGTGGAGAAAATGCGTGGAATTAATTTTTGTATATATTGTATCGTACGATCGATTATTGGAATACGAAGAATACGATATTTTTTCATTTTAATTCTAACGATGCGTGTGTTAATCGCGTTGATTCGAAAAAGAAAATATACGAAGACACATAATAATTTAAATCGATATTCGTGCTTGTTTCAACTGCCTAGAATTCATCTTCCAAAAGTATCTTATGAATAAATTCATCGATATCCTCGATATAATTAAAAATGAAAACGCATACGAATGTTTGATTGAACGTTAACGTTCTCATTTTGTTGTGATAATTTTTAACAATAATCCATAAAATTTTGTAGGAGGGAGAACAACGGGTACAGCGAATGATAATTAATGCAAACGTTTTCATTAAATCAATAACGATCGAATTACCGTGACAGCGAGACCACCGCGTTAAACGCGATTAGATTGATCAAGTTGTATCAAATTTCAGGATGGAACGCGAATAAGTTATTGAGAGCCTATGCATTCGAGGGATGCTATTTGATCAAACTTCAATTTTGCACGCGCGAGTGCAATTTATCTGGAACACTGTTTAATATTGACAACAATTAAGTTTCATCCCTGCGCCTATAAATCTTTGGATGATAAATCAAAGGACTGATCGAATTTATATACGAAATACGAATGTTTTTATCATCATCGATATGCGTATTTCGAATGGAGTTGTAGGATTCGTCGAAACTTGGAAGAAAATTTTAATTCAATTAACTTTTGTATTCAATTTTTTAATATGTATAGCGAAATGATTACTGCAATTTTCCAGCCACGATTTATTATTTTTTAAATGTAAAGCCAATTGTACAAACACGATGTACGAAATATTGTTAAATCGTTTGGGAGAAAAATTTAATTAACGCGGGATTCGTATTAAAGGAAAATCCACCAACTATGTATCGTTTGAATTTCACAGAAAAAGCTTGTAAAAA
The DNA here is from genome assembly GCF_000469605.1 of Apis dorsata. NCBI lineage: Eukaryota > Metazoa > Arthropoda > Insecta > Hymenoptera > Apidae > Apis > Apis dorsata. Next base: position 427,810 of record NW_006263368.1, read on the forward strand.
GAATAAAGTATATTCACGTACACGCTTCTAATAATTGAAACAAAATATATCTCCAAAATTCCATGCTCCTCGAAAATACATTTTCGCAACATTTCTAAATTACAAAAGAGATAGAGACGGAACTCGTCATCCTCCTTTCGAATTTTCCAATGTTTTCATCGAAGAACGAGAAAAAGGAGGAGGAGGAGGAGGAGAAGGATTCGTCTCGCATCGATCGTGCTCTATGACCATGTCGACCTCCTGTCCGCTCGTAATCGCTAATCGAACTTGTTTATCTCGATACCCTCCCTCCCCCTCGTGAAAAAGGAGGATAAAAGCCGGCAGGAAGAGGCGGACCGAGGCAACTTCTCTCGACGTCCAACGACGGTCGTTGAACCGTTCGACGGGCCTTCGAATGCGTTATTATCGGCCGCTCGCGATTCCAACGTCGGTTTCAACGTCGCGGATGACTGGCGTGCCAATTATATTTGGATCTTTTCGCGGCCCATCGCGTGTCAGTGGCTCTCAATTTTTCAACGACTCCCCTCTTTCAATCTCCATCGATCGAAACATCGGTCGACTCGGGGGAAAAGGAAATGGATGATGTTTTCTTTCCTTTCCTTTCCCCCTTTTCGAGCCTCCGCGAGAAAAAGGAAAATTTCTAATAATTCTAATAATCATTCGCGAAAATTTGGAAAGCTGAATTTTGCGTTTATTTATCTCGAGGATAAAATATTTCGCGAGTCAATAAATATATTTCTCACAAAAAGGGAGAAAGAAAAATCGATGGAAAGAATAATATCCACGATTTATTTATTTACTCACGAATTCGTTGATTCTGAATTTCCGGATCAATTATTCTCTTAATTAATTTGTCACACTTTTAAATCACAGATAAAGATCCAACGAATCGATATATCGAAAAAGAATTGTGGCACGCGCGAAAAACGTGGTTTTGATTCACGTGGTCGATAAAAATAGAAATAGAAATAGAAAAAGGAAAAAAGAGAGAGAGAGAGAGAAAAAGAGGCGAATTAAAAGAGAGAGAAAGGGGGATATATTGGATCGTAACGGTAACCTCGGGGCCAGTAAAGGTGGGTTAGAAACGATACGAGAACAGATTCGGTTTCAGAAATGGACACGCGTGGCCCACACGAGCTGCCCGCGTTCCCATGGATTTATGAAGAGAATTATTTGACCAGATTTGCTCTCTGAACCGTTCAAAACGGTTTCACCGGTTCAATAAACGTGACCCGTTTATAACGTGTTCTATTTCAGCCAATTCATCCGGACTCGTGCTCGTTTTTCGTGAATTGTTAATGTATATGACGATAATCCGAATTGTTTGTCATTTTCTGCCTGACTATTTTCGTTTCTTTCTTTTTTTCCCCCCTCTCCCTTCCTTCGTTTATTGAAATCGTTTATTCCCCCCGCCGGGACAATTTCATTTCGAGAGTAAAATTAATTTTTTTCCTTTTTTTTTTTCTTTGCAAGTTAGAGAGATGCAAGTAAGAGGAGCTAGAGATCGACAAAATCGAATCGACAAAACGATAAGAGCAATTATTGTAATCGAGATGAGATCAGCGTCAAATTTAAACGACAACTTTTCTGGCACGAAGATGCGATCCAAGCTTTAAAAGTATCGCATAATCATTCTCAATAGTCGCAAAATCATATTTACAAGAAATCTCTTACTATGGTAAACAAAAAAAATCTTAATCATCCCCTTCAAAGAAAAAGAAGACTCTTCCCCCAAGATCTTTCCACCCCGTAATCAATAACGAAAAATCCACATCATTAACGACTCGATCATAAAAGCTGTTAAACACTCGTCCAAGGAGAGGGTGGTCGAGGGAGGGGGTGCAAATACCCGTCGAATATTTCACGGTACCTCTTAATCAACCGCCCCGCAGCGATCGCATAAACCTGACATCTTTGTTACGCGGTCGTTATTTAATCGAGGGTTTGGACACCGACTCCGGAGGAGGAAGGTATAAGCTCGCGTGACTAATGAGCGGGCAAACCCGTGTATTTATGTTATACGTGGTTATGTAAGTCGGTTTTCGAGATGAGTCACGCGGCGGCGCGCCGCCAGATGCTAATTGGTCGATAATAATTGTCTAAAAGAACCGGTTCGGGAATTAAGCGGCGTGTGTATATACCCGGCTATATTAAATCCGGGGGCCCACGTTTCGCACGCGAGAACGTGCCAGCCTGGGAAATCGAAGGGATTAAATTTACCGATTTTAATACGAAGATCTTTAAGAAAATCTCGTCTTCGTTTTTCAGTTTTGGCTTTTTCTTTTTTGGAAAAGTAAGTCGAAGAGAGATAAATATTCTAATTCTCAATTGACCATTATTCCTTGACGTCGAAAATGACATCGAAAATTGATTTTCAAATGGCATTGATCGATTCCATAAAATGTTAAATTTTCGTGTTGATATTTCTCTCTCTCTATTATTTATACAAGTATAAATTGAAAAGTCGATTCCTACACGTTATTTTTTCCCCTCCAATCATTTTTATTGCAACTGCTATTTGCATTCTTTTTTCACTCAATTAAACAATCCATCGCTAGATTAAAAATGATCGAAACGTATGTTGTCTCGAATCAATTTCTCTTAGAAAAAAAAATAAAATAAAATACTTTACGAACGGTGCAACCAAGCGAATCTTGTTGACACACTTCTATGAGAACGGTAACCAAACGCATTTTCAACACACACGCGCGAACCCGCCTTAAATCTTGTTAATCAGCCCAACATGCGCAAACATCCGTCGACACGCGTGATTTCAGCGAACGACACGTCACGGTGTAATAAGTGCCCGGACAAAACGACGCCATTAATCAAGGCCCTTCTTCGTCGCTGCTTGCGAGAATGCTAGGCCATTCTGATACAACACAGGCCTCGCCAGGCATTTACCAATAAATGTTTCACCGTGACGTGTGCATCTCTGTCCACGTTGCAACGCGGCCGCAATCGGCCTCTCCCTCCGGATTCACCCCCTATCTACCACCACTCCGCCGCTCGCTTTCCGGTCAAGGATCTAACCCGTGACGAGGATCCCCTCTAGACTTAGTTCTATTATCGAGAATTAAATTAGAATTCTGTTTCGATCCATTCGATCGAAAGAAAATTTAAACAAAACTCCGCTTCCATTTATAATGGAATATCTTTTAAACGATTCCAACGAATGTTTGAGATATTGAAAAAAATTGAATTTTTCTTCGATTGCAATCTTGAAAAGGAGAAACTTTCCAAGCGGAGGAGGAAAATCGTGGGACGAATCAAGGATACGGTGACAGCAGGTCGACGAAACATTGCAACCACGATAACCAATATTTATTCCCGACAAACGTTGAATTACCGACCACCTCGATCTCGATTTTCGAACAAATCCGGATACAGGTGATGACATGGTGGTGGACGGTCGTCGACCACCTTTTTCGCGGTGAAAATTTCCGGCATGGCCAGATGGCGGGATCGTATTCGTGGTTCTTGAGCGCCAATTTGCGGGGACATGACAGCAACCGTCAACCCGTGGCCCAGGTGTCGACACGTGGATCGAATAGACGAGGCCTGACGAGGCGAAACAAGAACGCGCGATGCTTATGGGGATGCTTACGTGATGGAAGCAAAGTTCCACGATCTTATTTTCACATATCGTCGATGGAATTTTAATCCCTCTTCTCTTTGGGTTAATTCACACGAAACTTCGAACTTTGCAAGCGTCTGAATTATTTCTTTCCATTCCATGATTTTTCAAGAGTTACATATAATATTATAAAATTAAATAAATTCCATTGCTTACGTGAAGCAAAGTTCCACGATGTTGTATCTTATTTTCATCGGATGAAATTTGAATCCCTCTTCTTCTTGGGTTAATTCACACGAAACTTCGAACTTTGTAAACGTCTGAATTATTTCTTTCCATTCGATGATTTTTCAAGAGTTACATATAATATTATAAAATTAGATAAATTCCACTGCTTACGTGAAGCAAAGTTCCACGATGTTGTATCTTATTTTCATCGGATGAAATTTGAATCCCTCTTCTTCTTGGGTTAATTCACACGAAACTTCGAACTTTGTAAACGTCTGAATTATTTCTTTCCATTCGATGATTTTTCAAGAGTTACATATAATATTATAAAATTAGATAAATTCCACTGCTTACGTGAAGCAAAGTTCCACGATGTTGTATCTTATTTTCATCGGATGAAATTTGAATCCCTCTTCTTCTTGGGTTAATTCATACGAAACTTCGAACTTTGTAAACGTTTGAATTATTTCTTTCCATTCGATGATTTTTCAAGAGTTATATATAATATTATAAAATTATAAATATATATCTGTTCCAACACGAAATCCCCTCCCCTCAATTACTTCTCTCCAGAATTATCAACTTTCACCACGATCGACAAAGTGAGGCTGTTGAAAGATAAAAGAAAAGAGAGAGAGGAAAGAAAAATTATCCACGTCACCGATAAAGTATGCTTTCCAGCACACGGCGGCCACGTGGCACGTGGACGAAAACAATGGAATATCTGTCTAGCTTAACGAGCTCGCGCTCGCCATTTCGAGTCGGCCACAACCCGTTGCAACCCGTTGTAACGAGATGCGTGCGCGAGCGCGTATTCCAGCCGCTTTGTGCGTCACGCGAACTAAATTAATTTCGCGATAAGGGAGGGTGGCTGCTACTTGCGACCTCTAACCGGTGGATGCAGAGCAACGCTACAATTTCGTTTAATTGCGCGCATTTCTACGCTTTCTAATTGCACCCCCTCCCCCTGGTTAATACAATTATGGAAAATCGGTTGACACACAACCGTTGTTACAGAGATTGGGGGCGTGTGTGTAAATGGATTGATCAGATTTTACCAATGGCTCGATACGTGTGTATCTTCTTTTCTTTATTCGAAGAAGGAGAGTTGGTTTTGGAAGGGTAGTTTGGGTTCGAAGGGTGAAGACGATGGATATTTAATCTTTTCCATTTTAGGAAGATACCTTAGAATTATAATTTTGAAACTATCGTCGAAATTGTTAATAATAGTTGATTAATAATAATGGAAAATATATTTTTCTGACCAATTCATTCGACGACTCGTGATCGACTCGTATAAATAAATTTCAACGTTTGAATCCTATACAATTTTATTCTCGAATAAATAACGTTACCGTTTTTCCACGAATTAAACGTACCATGTTAAATTGTTTGAATTATTCGTCGCATTTTTGACAGTCGATATGTTTTGTTATGCGTTTGGTGAAATGGAAAACGACGTTATTTATTATGAATTTCTGGAACACGGTGAAACCACGAATACGAACAACTGCTGCTCCTAATTGGACATTAACCCTGATCCATCCCTTCTCTTCGCGTTATCGCAAATGAAAAAGCGATATGCATTACATAATCTTGTTCTTGTATATATATAGAAAAAAAAAAAAAAGCTAATTGATAAATTTTCGATAATAAAATTTGACAAAGAACACGAATCGTAAAATCGATGTTAATCATTAGAGTAAATAAATATTTTTGAATTACGAAATACTTATATATTTATATTGAATTCAAATGTACAAATTTATATACAGAACAAAATATGCAAATTAAATATCGAAAAAAGCAAATAAAAGACACAAATAAAACATGTATGGAACGAATCGAATAAAGAATCGAAATTAAAAAAAAAAAAAAGCGATAGTGAAATAAAAAAGTTGTATACATTATATTTTTTTCGTCTAAAATTTCATCCTCCATCCATATATAAATCTCTCGTAAACAAACAAACGCGTAAAAACTATTTTCACAATTTAATGATTATCGTTGCAATGATATTTATTGCAGCTCAAACATCATCTTTGAACCCATGTGTCATCCATGTCGCTTTATCATACAAACAGAAAAAGAAACGAAAACGCGTAACAAACAAGAGTGAAGCGAAGATTCTTTCCTTAAAAAAAAAAAGAACCATCGATTTTTAATTACAACGCATAATAAAATTCCCATAGCCCTTTCATCGTCCTCATCATCGACGAGTTAATACCCTCAGAATCTAAAACACGTAATTGATAGAAACGTACGTTGTTACGTGGCGTAACACGTGTGAAGGGAATCTAAAGTATGTCAAGCTATAAACTCGATGTATGCATATATATATATATAT
>NW_006263368.1:434146-439419 GCF_000469605.1 Apis dorsata
AAGCCATAATCGTCAACACACGGGCTGCTAGTTATTCGCTCAGAGTCCATAGTTCACGATGAGTTATAGCCAGCAGAGAAACGAGAACCCAACCCCCAGCGGGTCATCGATCGTTACACCGTACGTTTCACGATTGTGAATATTCAATAATCTTAAATCTCCCTTGACTCTTTGACACGGTATTCCCTGCCCCACGATGCCGCGCGTGCTCCTCGAAATCGGGAGGAAATTTGAAGGAGGGGAGGGGAAAAAAGATTCTTGAAATTGAATTTCTTCGAAAACGTTGGAGTCTATACCTGTATAGGCGAGGAGAGAAATAAGCAGAGAGCCGCTTGGGGAAATGTCGAGAAAGGAAGGAAAGAAGGAAGGAAGGAAGGAAGGAAGGGAGGTTGAGAAGAGGATCGATGGAAGAGAGTTCGTTGGACTTGTTCGTTCACAAACAACATCGAATTATTTTCGATTGTTTGGTCAGGTTTGTGATGTTCAATGATTAGAATTAATAGAATTCCTTCCTCTTGTGTTCTTATACAAGATTTAATAGGAGGTTTGGAGTTGTACGTGATTGATATATCGTTAGAAATTGTTGGAGAGATTGTTTGGTCTTGATGAATTATTTTGTATCCACGAGTATCCGATAATAGAGCGACATACGTTAAGAATAAAACGACCGGTTAACCTTTCGAGAATAAGTGATAGGTGGAATTTTGGCAGGAATAAAATTGGAAATAAAAATTGAATTTCTTAAAGAGTATACCGTGCCTTTTCCCCTGTCCTGGGCTATAAATGTCATTCACGGTCTTTATCACGCGACACGTGAAGAATATAAATAGAAGAATTCTGTGAAATTATTTATTACTAATTACCGATCGTAAAGCCCATTTTATGGCTAGTATAATTAATTTGTTTTTCCATCGTAACGAAATAACGAATATATTTTTAAAACTACTTGACTCGCATCAAACACGCGTATAAAATAAACATAATAAATGTTTCTTTACAAACGAGTAACGTTTGAAGTTTTTAATAAGTTCATTTAAATATGAATATATAAATCACAGAAGAAGTTGTATCTGACATCGTGTTTTATTAAAAAAAAGGGGATTAATTTAAAGTCACAACGACTTTCCTAAATTGATCGAACTAACGAAAAGATATTTAAAAATTTAATCTAAAAGTATCTCACTGTCATTCAACACATCGTACACGTAGATTCGAAATTATTATAATTAATTAATTAAATTTCCATGTTTAACGTCAATAATTAAATCATCCCCAAACATCCGTAGCCACGATTAATCAAATATACACACACAGGAGAAAAGTAACTAGCATTCCATTTTCAATTAATTAATTAACTCCTCCAGATATACATACACAACTAATAAAACTTCCTCCCACTTCCCCCTGATTCGAGGAAAATAATCTCAAAGAGGAAAAAAGCCACGAAAAAAAAAAAAATCTCTCGAACTTATTAAAAATTCTATTTTTCAAGATCAACCATCGAGTCTTGGCCCCCACCTCGTCTCGAGGATTTCGAAAAGGAAATTCTTTCTGGCCGAGAAATCGGTCGGATCGATTTAGTTGACCCAACACGTCGTCCACGCGCATCTCCCTTATGCGAGGACGACGCGGTGCCCGCCACCAAATTATTGCCGGCCATCGATCATCGAAATTTGACACTTATATGCGCCAAAATCTGCCTAACGGTGTCGCTGCGCGCCAACAATGATCGATCATCCCCCGCTTCCCATCGATCCATCCCTACTTCCAGCCCAAGGTCGAGATGTAACACTTCCGCGACGCTCGATGGAACTTTCACGGTGTTCGATCGTCAACGCCCGATCAGCAACCTCCTGACGTGGATAGGATGAGTTAGTGGGTGCGATTGGAAGCTCGCACGGGGTTGAGAGAGATGTATAAACGCGATGCGGAGTAGCTGAAGTTGTTGCAAACTTCGATCGAGTCGTCGTTGAGGGGGCTTTCTCGAGTTGAATCGATTAGAGCGTGTTTTTGATCGTAGACTCGAAATTTTTTTGCCACCGTTCGAAGCGTGTACAACAACAAGTTTGTATAAATTGAGGCCAAGATGGATTCGTCCAAATAAAGAAGAATGGAAAAACGAGCTATTTTCGAGCAATTAAGTTAATAAGGAAAGGTTAAAGGATCCCTTTTCGATCTTTCTCCTTCAACGAGCGTTCGTTAAAAAAATCCATTTGTATATATAATCTCTCTAGAGATGAAATCCACGAGTGATCGATTCGACGTGATTATCGTCTGGACGATGGTCTGGTGGTTGTATTTGAGGGGAGGCTGAAGTGGGATAGGAGGGTGGGGGAAAAAAAAATGGTGGTTTCAGAAGAAGTTGAAGAAGGGTTCGCGGTTTCACGGAGGTGAGTGAAAATTGAGGTTTCACAGAGAAGCACTGTTCAAAAAAGAAAGAGAGAGAGAGAGAGAGGAAGGAAAAACACGGGAGTCCAGAGGGGAAAAAGAGCAACGGAGATACGTATTCCACGAGGAGCGAGGCGAAATTGAGATCTTGCGGGGATATAGCCGAGATTTTTAAAGTGGCAAAAAGAAAAAAAAACGGAGTCTTTCGAAAACTGCGTGGAGAGGATGTGGCGACGATGTGCGTGTATGGAGGAGTTGAAGTATCGAAAGAGTGAATAAAAATTCACCGGAAGAAGCGATACCGATAGAAATGAAGAAGATCGAGTAAATTGAGATAATAGCGGTGTAAAATGTGCTTTTAATTGAAGATGAATGGATCGAGTAATTGAACATAAGCGAAAACTAAATATAGAATGTTCTATTTATTTTACAACATTGTATTATTTTTCTTATCCTACGAATTATTAAAATTCGAGACACCCTCATAAATTGTCGCTCGTATCGAAATCTTTGAATTACACTCCCGCAAACTTTAACCAAAATCGATTATTTAACTCTGAGAAACTCACAAAATTCCGTACACATATTTATCTTCCATTATTAACACGAAAGATCGAAAAGAAAATCATAAAGAAAATTATCTTTCTTTGGTATAAAATACCAGAAGACTCGACCGATCGAAAGCAAGAAGACACGCACAAAAAAAGAAAAAGAAAAAGAATCGGTCTACTTTTCGCGTTAAATTGGTCGAAACGTTGTCAAAAACTGGTATCCGCTCCGGGGTGAAAAAAAGCCCGAATTCGAGTAGAGGCAACGCCAGAATTTGCAAGAAAAACGTGTGCCGCGAGCGACGGGAGGAAGGGGAGCCACCAGACCACGGTTCGAAATCTTCAGCCGATCGCGAACGAACCGTGAAATCGATGAGACGAAAGCCCGAAACACGTCCGACACGCTCGAAACGTTAACCCTTCCCGCGCGACCAATGGCGTTCCCTTTACGACCGTTGTACAACGCGGCCAACTGTGACGATAATGAGGGGGGGGATAAGCTCGAGAAAAAAGGAGAGGAGAGGAAATTGGGGGTCCGCGAAAAAGGGGACGTTTCTTGGGACCCGGTGTTCCTGGAAGATCGACGGTTTAACGGTTAAGCGAAGCGAGTTTTGAATCTGCGAGGTGAAGTTTCGAGGGGGTGGAGGGGTGGAGGCTCGGGAGGGATGGGTTCTTTGATGTAGCTTTATTGTCATAATGGATCAAGTTGTGGCGTGTAAGTATTGGGTTTGGAAGGGAGAGTAATGGTCGGGGGTTTTGTGTTTCGGTGTAAAATAAAATTTCACCATACGAATAAAACAGAGGCAGAGAATTTTTGGCGGATAGATTAATTCTTTGTATATACTGGCTCGAATATACTTCGACATCGAGTTTGATCCTCGAATCAATTTCCCAGTATTTCGAAGAATATCTACGCTGCTAAATATTTATTTAATACTTCTGCACCATTAGCTTCGTGCTAAATTATGATAGTGATAAATTAGGATATTCGAATGATGCACGTAGAAAAATATTTTTCTTAATGGTTTGCTTAATGGTTTGCACAAACTTCTTCTTGAATCTCCTTTGAATTGTAAATATTTCGGCATAAAAAAATCTCTAGTGTATTTAATACACGTTACTCCTCGATACTATCGTATTTATCAGTGGCGATCATCGATCAATTATGCCTGATACAGCAAGAAGCTTGGATCGATGGGTTTGACATTTGGTTTGGGCGTCGATAAGGCACACGATGTAATTTCGTTGTCGAGGCTGGTGGATAAAGACAGTGATAATCCAGATTTTCGTGGGCCGATAATAAGGGCGAGATTTGGGGGCCAGGGCCGGATTAAAGCGCCCCAAGGGACCCCGAAGAGATCGAGACGCCGATATCGAGGGTGAACGCCCTCGATTCCTTGCTCGATCTTTTCGCATTAATGCCGCCCGTTTTGCCCGATTCGGGTAATTCTAAATAATAATTTTTCCCTCCACCTGCGTGGCGAAACGTGGAGGAGGAGGAAGAGGAGAAGGAGAAGGAGGAGGACGAAGAGGAGGAAGAGGAAGAGCGATGTTTTTTGGTCGATGGACGTTTGATCGTGCGGATATTTTCGAGAACTTGTTTCGAATTATCGATATTTTTTATTTTTCATCGAAATGTGATTTTTACGAAAGAGGTTGGCGAGAGAAATGGTCCCCAGGCAAAATTTTTTTCTATAAAATTCAAATTCGATTGTTCGTTGCCGTTTGTTTCGTAAATTATTTTTGTTTGCGATAATTTTTTAATCTATGACTTTTCTTTTTTAATGCGAAACCAATTTTATTAAATTTAATTTAATTTTATTACGATATAATATTCTTCGTGTCGAGGAGCGTCCGTTTCGCTCCGAGTTCGGAAAACGACTCCGTTAAATCGGATAATAATATTATGGATATCAATGGCAAACCAATGTTTTCGTTTCTTGTGCCGCGATTTGTATTATATTATCGACGCTCGTAACGTGTAGGAATTTTAATGGAAATTAAAATCGTGAGATTTCTATGGGATATAGATTTTTTTACAATATTTTTTTTGGTAAAGTGCTCGATAAAAATTTTTTTACAAACGGATTCGATAATTCGATTAATTTACATCCCACGTATACGCGATTCAATCTAATCGTATTCTTCGAGACATCTCGAAATGTTTATTCGTTTTTGGACAACGCCCACGTTGAAATCTTACTATTTAAAATAATTATTATTGTTCCATTACGGCTCACTTTTATCCAAATGGATGAAAATCATACGCGTAACCTTTATTATCTTTTACTATCTACTCAATTTCTCGTTTATAAAAAAAAAAAAAAAAAAAAAAAA
>NW_006263368.1:439634-444942 GCF_000469605.1 Apis dorsata
ACAACAGGAGAACTCCATTTTCAAAGAACTGCTTCAACTGTACAGGCTCGCACACTGTTCAATTCTCAAAGGTTCGCGTAAAGTGCACGCTTTCACAGAGGCACAAGCTCATGCAAGTAAAAGCATTCTGCAACGTTAGCCGAGAGAATGGCACGAAATATGAGAATTTCCAGGGAATTTCGAAGGAAGCATGGATTATCCACCTACTGCCAATCAGCCTTCGACGGTTGCCTTCTTCTTTTCCCGCTCACTTTGTTATCCCTGTCTATAATCTACCGGCGAAAAAAATAAAGATAGTTTCCTGAAACGAACAATAGTTTTTCTTCCTCTTGAAAAAATGATCTTGAGAAAAGATTAGACGAATTGAAGACACAAAAAAAAAAATCGAGCAAGAGGATTGACAAATAAAAATAAAAACAATAATAAAAAGTGCATAAAGGAATTTAAGAAAAATTAAAACGATAAAAAAAAACTTAAAAAAAAAAAAAAAGGGGAAAAAGGAATTTAAAAAAAATAAAAACAAAAAAAAAAAGTTCATAAAAGAAATTTAGAAAAAATAAAAAGAAAAAAAAAAACTTAAAAAAAAAAAAAAAGGGGAAAAAGGAATTTAAAAAAAATAAAAACAAAAAAAAAAAGTTCATAAAAGAAATTTAGAAAAAATAAAAAGAAAAAAAAAAACTTAAAAAAAAAAAAAAAGGGGAAAAAGGAATTTAAAAAAAATAAAAACAAAAAAAAAAAAATAAAAAAAAAAAAAAAGGGGAAAAAGGAATTTAAAAAAAATTAAAACGAAAAAAAAAAACTTAAAAAAAAAAAAAAAACACAGCACTTTTCAAAAAGAACGAAAATCCAGCCTAATATTATCGCAACCTGTGAATAGTTCATCGAACTAGAACTACTTTTTCCTCCCTTTTCGCGAAAACAAAACCGGGCGTGCTCAAATTCCCAGTAGTATCTCGATTCAACCGTCGGTGGAACAATTCACGATTCCAATCCAATCGACACCGTCCACAATCATCAATCAACGTTTCATTCAAGGAACGTAACCCATTCGCCGAATCTTCGTCCCAAAATCACGAATCGCGTGGACCAACTCTCGCAAACCTAACCCTACCTACGAACGGTCGAGTGGAAAGACAAACAAGTCCCTTAGTGCCACTTCGAGTCTTCCCAATTTACGCGCCGCGTATTCGAGGACAGCGAAACGAGGTATTAAATCAAAGAACCCTCCCTAATTGAACCAGTTTCGCGATCAAATTTCGCGCACCACCGAATGTATTCTATATGTTGTCACTAACAATTTCGTCAAACATGAATATACACGAATATAATCGTAATATAAAGAAGAATTGTGTAAGATATCGAGCAATCGTTTTATTTTATTCAACAGTTAGTACAAATATGTATGACGTTGTATTCATATCAATTACGAATAAAAATTGTGACGAACAAAAAGTATTTTTTTTTAATAATAAAATTAATATCCTTGATAATTCTTCACGTTTCTCAACGTATCTTAGCCGAATGTCAAGATTGCATACCGAGAAAATTACTTTATCGCGACAAATCTCGTTACAAAACGTTACACTACGATACTCGAAACGCGTCCAAACCCTTGTTAACCCTTCAAATCGGAAATTTCCTCCTCACCCATATATATATATATATATACACCATGTTCCATTCCACCGTTCTTCTTCGACGAGAGAGAAAAAGAAATAAAAGAGGGAGCGGAATGGGGGCGAGCGAAAGGGTGAGCGAAACGAATACGAACCCGCATTCATCATCGTCGTCGATAGCGAAATGGATCGCGAGAATGGAGGCTTGAACCTGATCTTCATCCCCTCCGCATGCAACCTTTCCTCGTGAAAAATCGAATATCCCCGGACAAACGACTATTTATTGGAAATCCTTATGAATGGAGGGAGGCAACTATCGGTGTTCGTAGCCTCTTCCACCATTTTCTACCTTCGACTCTATTCGAGTCTATCCACCCCCCACTCCCCTTCGTTACTTCCATCCGCCTTTCACGAAGAAGGGCTCTCTTTCTCCGCTTGGTAGCCAAGCATTTGGCGGTACCGATACGCGGTGGAAATTGGGTAGACATTGGAAATGAATCGGAAGAGCAAATAATGGGGGTTGGAGAATGATGAAGGGAGAGGGAGGGAGCAAGTTCACAGAGGGGAATCACTGCCTTTGTGCCGCGAATGGCTCGAGAGCACTTTCCAGAGGAAACGCGGAACACGATTTCGCGATGGATACTCGAGCCAACCCCCTCTGCCACCCCCGTACGTACTCGAAGAGGACCCTCGATCCGGCTGATCTACATCGGTGGATGTTCGATTTCTCCTCCTGCACGAGGGAGGGAGAGGGAGGGTCGAAGCATCGGGGGGCGTTAAACATTACTGATTCGATTTGAATGGGAGAGGAGGGTTTGTGGTGCGCGTCTGTTGACTCGATTCCGGGATGTAACGAGGCGTGGACGTTCGATAAGATCCTGGGATTTTTCTTTTTTTTTTTTATTAAGGAGAATGTAGAAGAGCGTCGTTTCATATATAGGTTTCGTTATTTTTGGAAGATACGTGAAATATTTTAATTATTTTTAACGAGTTACGAAAAGTATATACGAAATCTTTTCAGATTCCGTACAAGAAACTTTTAGGAGATAGGGAATAGCGAATATATTTGCACGAAGTAATGCATTTCGTTAGAAATTCGATATATATTTTAGGAAAATATACGTTTTCGTTTTTCTTTTTTTTCATTTTTTCATTTTTCCACTGGTCATTGATGGATAAAAGGGAGGCTTGCCGCCGCGAGAAGTTAGAACGAAACTCGGGGGTTGGTTCTTTTAATTAAAAGAACCGCCATCACTTTTTTCGAGGAAATTTTGTTTTCACCGAGGGCTGCCGAGACGTGCTTAATTTATTTCAATTTCTAAGGCTGTATCGTTTTAATTAATTTCGTGCCACTCGTTTCTTCTTTCCCACCCTTTTTCTTTCCTTCCCTTCCCTTTTCTTTCCTTTTTTTAAACTCGACGACCGAGTTTGAATTTCCGAATGAAAGAAACCACGTGATTATTTTGCAAATTTCTCTTTCCTATCTTTTTTTCTTTTTCTTTTTTTAAATAAATCGACGAATATTTCGTAAAAAAAAAAACGGCGCGACTTAAGAAACTCGATTTTCCTTAATTAAAAGAACCCACACGAAGCTCAGTCTTAGAACGAATTTTAACCACCATCCTTGTTTCGAGCCACGCATAATTAATTAACAACACGAACTGTGCGAATGCAATTAGTGGAATTACTCCATCAATGGGATTAAAAAAAATAATAATAATAATAAAACAATACCCTAATTATATCCTAATAATAATTATACCCATTAACAACTGAGCACTCGAAAAAAAATTAAAAACTAGAAATATTAAATTGAGATAAATTGAGAATCCGTAAAACGTTAAATCGTGTATAAATTATACGCTTCATCGTAATGAAATATATATATATAAATATACAAGATAATCGCGAAATACATTTTCGATACCGATTAACCAACGATCCGACCAGCTTTTCCCATCTGGTTCCTGAAAAACTTTCGCTCGACTGAAAGAATTTCCTACTAGGGGAGGATGGGAGAAGAAGTAGGTAAACAGGGGTGAAATTCATAAAGTGGCTTTGCCCGCATAATGCTCGGCCAAGAAGTAAAGGTGGCAGGTCGACATGGTTGGCCGGCTGTTAGTCACCGGCAATTACACGTTAATGCCTTACGGTTAACGCGTTAATTATTTACACGAGACGATCGTAATCTTAAGGATTCCGAGGCGAGCGTTTACGAGGCGTTTGAATTTGAAAAAAAAAAAAAAGATTTCGCGAAGAAAGTCGAGGGAACGAATGGAAATTTAATTAATTTTCGAGATGTGTTTGCTTTGATGTTGTCGAGAGAAATAAATTACGAGCGAGAAGAAAATAAAGATGTAAAATGGAAGGTGGAGCGGTGGAAAAATTATGAAAGAGGAGGAGGAAGTGTGTTCTGTGGCTATAAGGAAGTCGAGTTAAGGGGAGTGGTCGCGGATAAGAATTTTTTTCTCTTTTTAGAATATTACGTGGGTGGTGCTCGCGCGGGAGGGCTACGAGAAACATTTCACCTGGATATTTAAAGGAAATTATATATTTTCTCTTTCAACTAATTCCGCATCTATTTTTCCGGATTTCCTTCTACGTTTCTTTCAGAATTTTTTTAGAATTTTATTCCAGAATTTTATCGATTTATTCCAGTTCGGTAAAATAAAAATTACAAGCATAAATTATTATCTTTCACGAAGTTGGAAAATATTTTAAGAAGGAGGGAAACGGGATCGAAGGCAAAATGGGTCGAGAGCCACGCCACGTTTATATACCAGATTTAATTTCAACCCACAGTTTCAACAAAATTCATTAACATCTTAACATCATTTCCCAATTTCCATCCCAAACGACTTTGCAACCATTAAAATATCAAATTTCGTCCAGAAAACGGATTTAACTTCTTCCAAGATGAGAAGAAAAAAAGAAAGGAGAAAGAAAAAATATTGGCACGTTCGTAATAAATCGTTGGTCGCAACGTTTCGAGAATAATCCGCCCGATTATTCCATCTATTCTCGTTTGTTGTTCGAGGGTCGATCGATCGATCGGCTCGAAAATTGAATTTTTCCGCGCGCGGCGGAAGTGCGCCTCTGGTTTCCGTGTTTCGCTTCGGCCGACACGATGAAACTTCGTGGACACGTAACTGATGACCGTGATCGTTCAATGTCGCGCGAGGACATTAAATTAGACATCATTACGAAGTTGCCGCGTGTGTGCACGAATGATTCATTCACCGCCCCGAGAGGTCCGTATCACGATATTCCTTCTTGATGTTACGTTATCACGGTGGCCCGTTGATTAACGATCGAAACGGAACCGAGGAAATATTTAACCGATCCTGCGTATTTCGAATCCCTTTCGAAGAATTAATTCGAAGAGAAAATTTTGATCGATCTCGAAATCGATTTTCTTTTATTATTCTTTATTTAATATCCTTTTTGATGTTCTATCATCAGATTGTTATATATATTTTATTATAACGTTTAAAAAAGTTTTAATCGAGATCTTTCCAAGAATTATATTTAAATATTTTTACACGAATATTTCTTTGTGACGTATCACCGTTGTAATGAGATCGTTACAGAGGGAGAATTTTAAACGATCTCTTGTATCTCGATAATTTTATTTTTAATTCCTTCTTTTTTTTTTTTTTTAGAGAAAGTATGATTTTTTTGAAAGGAATTTC
>NW_006263368.1:445249-448883 GCF_000469605.1 Apis dorsata
TACGAGGATATTGATTTTGAAACACAATGGATTATTCTGATGAACAATAGGGGAAGCTTTTCTTTTCGTTTAAACGAAGATTTTTCATTTTCATAATATCGTGGAAATTGGATTCGCCAAGTATGCCGAATGAATCATTCATTACGGTGTAAGATATACGTGAAGCTTCAAATGAAATATATTTCGACATAAAAGATGTCCAGTTCTTTATATCCGCAATATCCCGCCGGGTATATCTGCGGAAGTTTCAACGTGGAATTTTAATTTGTCATAATTAATGCGCCGTGGAAAGCGGTTTTAAAATTTTATATAGCTGACCATCGAACAACCTGATTAGACGGAAACTCCGATCCTCTTATTTTTATCTTCGTTTTCAAGAAAACGATCAGAACATCGTAAAGGACATGAAATTAAATTAAACGCATAAAGGAAATGCTTAAATAATAATCAGACGATTCTACCCAAATTTATAATATAATAATATAATACAATAAAATTCTTTTTCGCCTAATCTCTTCATAACGCGACTCATATTCCATCGACTGAATTTCCATCGCAATTGACAGTACATTCAGTCACTGTCGGTCATATCTTTGATCGATCCAGTGACTTTTCGTAAATCGAAACAATTTTTCCCAATTGGCCAGGTCCCGTTAACGAGATTACGAGCATCGAGCGAGTAATTTAATCGCGATTGCCTCGATACCAATCGTCCCGTTACTCGCGCCAATTCCGCGATACGATGCCGCGTTTCCTGGAAATCGAAACTCGGTAAGCCAACTACGCTTCCCTCCGTTTCAATAATCAGTTCCAACCAGAGAGATACTCACACCTTCGACATCTTTCGCCGGGGATGCGAGTCGATAATCAATCACCGTGTTACTCGTGAGCTCGAGTAAAAGCGAAATTCTCAATCAATCCTCGTAGATTAGATCGATATTTATTTAGAGGAAGCGTTGAAATTATTAAGCTCCTCTTTCGAATTATTTCCAATTAAAATCTTCAAGTTTTTTTCGTGAATCTCGAATATTCGAAAGACGAACAATCGTTCCAACGAATCTCCAATTTCCCAACATTCCTTAACATTCAATGGCGTTCCTTCGATGGTTGCCAAGTCAGCCATCCAAAGTTCTTCGAGATCGAGACACGATCGAGGCATTTCTCCGCGCGACAAATTGACAGGATCCGTGGACGAAGAACGAATCCATATGCGCGCGAGGGACGTGAAACCGTGACGAAGAGTGGAAAACGAGTATTTCTGGGCCACCTTGGTTGAATAGCAATGTCTAAGGGGGAGGGAGCACGTGCTTCCGGTTGCCTCTCGCGCGGAAACATCCTCTCTCCCCTCCCCCGCCGATATTCACCGAACGTAAAACGGGTAATGAGCCCGTCAATTTTTCGTTCGAAGGTGGAGAATAAAATTGAAAAAAAGAAAAAAAGAAGGCGAGGACAGGCTGGCTGATAAGTCATGCGACGAGAGAGTGGAATACGTGATCCCTCGACGAACGAAAGGTTCCGTTTCCTTTCTCTTCCTTTTCTCACGTCTCTGTTGCAGAGATTCCTAGAACGGATGGGAATTATATATACGGGAACAGAAATCGCTTCCATGAATAATAATCGGCCGTAATAAAAGTGATAAAAGTGGGAAGAGGGGAGGGGAGGGGCAGTTTCGTCCAATCGAATCTGATTTTCGACTCGATGAAAAAATTGAATTGAACTTTCTTCTCATTCCTTTTGTTCACAACTTTGTCTTCACTCTGCCCTCCTCCTCTTCTTCTTGTTCTCGTTTTTTTGACCCGTTTGAAACCCGTTTCTTCGCCCCAATCTCGTGGATATAAAATTAAACGAACATGTGAAACGAATATATGTGAAAAAGCATGTATTGCATTCCCTCTCTTCGAAATTTCCTTTCGCATCGATTTTCGCATCGTCGTAAAAAAGGGAGAAGAATTAATTGACAGACATTTCCGTGCAAATTCATCATCGAACTTCACCTATCCGGATAATTCGAATTCCCACGGACGAATACGAAATACGTCTCATCCATTAATTAATTAACGTTCGAGTTAATTAGTTTCGTCGTAGATTTTTCTTTTTTTTTTTTTTCTTCCTTTCTTTCTTTCTTTTTGTTTTTTTTTTTTTTTTTCGTCGAGGATTAATACGACTAATGCCGTATCTGGTTGGTTGTCCAGTGATATCGTTCTTTGAGCATGGGGGAACGAGAAGCTGACACGCTAATTAATGAAGAAGCATGGGGCGAGTGGCGCGATGGGAAATATAGTTGGAACATTGGTCACCACGTTTACCACTGTAATTAACCTCGTGTCGGTGTTCGTTGCGTATCAACCTTCACATTGCACGAATATTATTCCCCGTTTTATTGTGATCTCTGTTCATTTCGCAATGATTTATAAGATTATCAATCAAATAGCGATCGCTTACGCGTTATCACATATCCAGAAATTGCTTCGAAATTCTTTTTTGAGTTTGAATTACGATTACGATTCCGAATTACGATAATATTCCATATATCAATCGATTACTTAACATTTATCGAAGATTTTCTTCATATCAAGATCCGTATAAAAGTGTAAATGTTATTAGAAACGAGAAGCAGAAATTTCAACACAAATATTCCATGGGCAAGATTTAATAGTCCAAGTTACAAGAATAAAGTTATTTCGATGATTTATCGTTCGAAACGAATAATAATAATTAATTAATATTAATTGCAGGCTATGTAAAAAGCGAAAGATCAATTATAATTATAGCTGCGAATAAATGTTATTCCAGCATTTGAATAAGTAATCGGTTAAAGTGAAACTTTATTCGAAACTTTCAACTGCGAAAAGCTTTCGTCGACGACTGTATCTCGCGGCGACAATCGAATAATGGAGGACGATCGATTATACAATCATTCGCGGTTAACCAGCATAATGGAAAGGAACGTATTTCGGAGGTGCGGTTCGCGAGTAAACGAAAATGTGGTGGATAGAAGACGGGAAACAACGGTATTCAGCCAAATACCGTGCATTCTCGGCACGCTTGGAACAGGATAGTTGAAAGAGAGAGAGAGATAGAGATACGTGGGATCGGTTCTCGTTTCGTTCGCTTCCTTCTAAGACGTCATTGCATTCTGATAGTGGAATCTATCGAACACGGGGAATTTATGGGCATGTAAAACGTTGCCTAACCAGCCAAGTGTCTCAATGACATTCTTGTTAACCGGAATTTAATTAATTCGCGTCGCTGACGTTTGACGACTATCGATCGCGATCAAACGAATGCTCGAAACGATCGATCGAATTACTCGTTGCCGCGATTAATCGGGTAAGAGATTAGAATTGGCGATAATTGCAAAGAGTTCAAAATGAATCTGATAAAATGACTAAATTATTAAGATAATCCCAGAATTTATCCTAACGAGATCTTGTTGCGAAAACTTGTTCAACGACTTGCCTCTTCATAAATTTCCAAAGTGCAAACACCCCTTTTTTCCCCCGACTTCACGAATCCAAAAATTGGGTCGTAAGCTACCTCGAAACCTTTTCCTCAAAGGAAGCCAACGAAAATAAAGGAAAATTCTATTCAACGGTGCCTACTCCTAAAAAGAAAAAAAAAAAAAAAAAAAAAA
>NW_006263368.1:449048-453757 GCF_000469605.1 Apis dorsata
ACGTTGAGACCGGGTCAAAGCGCATCTCGGTTAGGAGGAAGTACAAGGGGGGTAATCGAAGAGAGGGGGGGAAACGTATGAATATGGAACGAGAGAGGGGTCGCCCGTTTTTTGCATGCATCTTTACACGCAGGAAACAACGCGAGATAATTAGCATTTTGCCAGCCGGCGTTTTCGAGGAGGCCGAAAAGTGGTGCTCTCCTCTCTCTCTCTCTCTCTCTCTCTCCCTCGAAGGACGCCTGCTTCCTTCGAACGAAATTCTTCTCTCTTTCGCGTCTTTTTGCCATCCATCCACCCCTTCCCTCTCCCCTCATTCAACGCCGTTCACCGCGCGACAAGGTTACCCGATCCCCCATTCTTCCCATCTTTTGTACCCTCTCGCCTGTGAAATTTCCCCTTCTAAAGCGAACCTTCTCCCCCTCCTTTTAAACGGCGACCTTCCGTGCGAAGTTGCGTCGACCCAGTTTCCAAACTGTCGTTTCCACACCTTTTTTCCCCCCCTCTCTCTCTCTCCACGTACCGAAAATTGGACGAGCTTTAAATTGGTGAAATTGAAAATTGTTTGGTTCTCATGGATTCAAGAAAAAGAGACTTTGGAAGCGGAGGATGCTTCCTTTCAATGATCGAGGTGTCATCTTTTCTGAACGTATCGGTTCATCTCCAAGAGAAACGAAGGGGTAGGCACACGAGTGATGGGGTAAGTTTACATTAAATGAAAATTGTTTTTCCGTTATCCATACGTTTCCTGTCCTTTTAATCGGTGCATAGCGCGCGAATTTTAAATAATTCTGCGCTAAAATCCTCGAATCGAACCTCTTCTACGCCGAAGAAGGAAAACCCTTTTTCCAACCTTTTATGGCGACCTTGATATAATTGCCTCGAGGCCGAAGATATTACGCGATCAGAAAAATCTGTTCGTGTTCCAAGTTTATTCGCGTTGCACGATTTCGTGCGTAATAAATCCTCGTACAGCTCGTTGTGTGTTCTACGTCGTGAAAAGAGTAAGAAGAATATGAAAAAAGAAAAGGGGAGGAGGGTAATGAAAATAAGCGAGATGTCGGAAGCGATAAATCGACCGTTCTAAGCGATTTAACGTGAATTTTCCGTGGAGAACGAAAGAGAAAGAAACTATGGCGGTTGTGCATCGAGTGCCCTTCGTGCAGTCGAGTTATTGCATTTTATTTAGCGAGAGATTACGCGCAACTTCTTGCCACGTCCACGACGCGGACTTATGGAAAGCAATTAAGAATCTTTTCTTCCGCTCGTTTTTAAACCACTTCCCTCCTTTGTCTCCTCTTTAAGTTTCCGTCTCGAGCACCGATTATTTTTCTAAATTTCTGAAGTACGTGTGACTTGGTGAATATAGTAAAAATGTTTAATCTCGACGATTTTTCATTAATTGTTAATATAACTGGCTGGTAAATATTCGAGCAGATATAATTGCTCGAACAGGTTGATGACGATAAGCGGAATATTTAGCTTAATTTTTAAGAACAACTTTACGGTTAGATTCGTAAATAAATAATATGTCGACGAGACGCGATGAATATTTATTAATATTTCAATGCAGTTTCGATCTCCAGATGAATAATGGAGGGAGCGTTTAATTGATTGGATATATTATTCATCGGATATAAAAGTGTATATAAATTCAAATAAGCCAAATAAATCTACCCCTCTTCCCCTCCTTGTTACAACGTTTTAACAACGACATTAACGAAAATTAAAATTTTAAAAGAAGTTGTCTTAAAAATATTTCCATGTAACGATAGAAACAAATGATAAATGCTTCGTTACTTTCAATTCTTCTCATCTCGAATAAAAAATAAGAATCCAAATCCAACGAGTTTGATATTAAAATACGTCAAATAGTGTTCGATTCGAAGTGTTCAATTCAGGAAATTCAGAAATTACGAAGAAACGATGTCCCTTTTCTTGGATCTGCATAAAAGGAAAGATTCGGG
Organism: Apis dorsata; assembly: GCF_000469605.1. Lineage (NCBI taxonomy): Eukaryota > Metazoa > Arthropoda > Insecta > Hymenoptera > Apidae > Apis > Apis dorsata. Next base: position 451,013 of record NW_006263368.1, read on the forward strand.
CAATAATTGGTCGGTCGATTTTTCCTCGAATTCGAGGACCTCCATTTTCGTTCGCCTCGAGTCGCGAATTAAGACGATCCCCCTCGCTGATTAGCTGAATATTTGCAGTGCGCGTCTGATAAGAAGAGACGATTTGATTGGTCGTTTCGCGAGTCCCTTTGACGCCGTGTTTGCGAGATCCAGCTTCTTTCCAACCCTTTGAACGGGAGCATTTCCCCTCCTCTCCTCCTTTAACTCCGTGGACTCGAGAAGAGGTTTGCCGAGTTTTAACTCGGGATTGGTCGGAAGTGGAGAGAAGATTTCGATGAAAGGGAAGATTTCCAACCTGCCTCGATAAACGAGAGAAATTGCAGAAGAGAGTTTGCTTGTTTGTTTATTTATGAGCTCGATAGGATCGACGTTATACGAGGGGAACAGTCGATGAAATTGTCGGCTACGAAAGAAATGTGTCGACGAGGTTATGTTTTTTTGTGCGAGGTTGTTTATTGGAATTGCGTATATAATTAATGTTTTACGATTAAGAAAGTTAACTGAAGAATTGGATAAATATTCTCACATTTGTAAAAAATATAATGCACGAATAGATAAATTAATAGATGCACAAGTATTAGAATATTTAAGAATCACGTATCATGTATCATGATGATTTTTGCAGAAGGGTTTTTTGTGTTTGAAAATGGACAAAGATTATATATTCTTGCTGGAATTATTGACGGTACGAACGTCTGATTTAAATTTAATTACAACGTATAATTATATAACTTTTAATAAACCGTTCCCTTCTATTATACTTGGCACAATAAGTTGTTCTGTAATGAAAATTCTTCTTTTTAGTTCGAACTACGATTTAACACAATTGACACAAGGGAATGGCCTCGAAGTTACGCGGACGAACCCTCTCTTCACTGCGAATTTCAACGAAACAGTTAGAAATTAACAAAGTTCTGTCGATTACGGGAAGCCAACCGGGTAAGCAATTTTTCAAGATAAGCGTTGCTTAATTAAATTCCTTTCAACCTTTCGCCTTCCTTTGTCCCTCGAGATTTCGAATCAATCGAGGCAGAAATAATTTCTCGTCCTTCTGCCAACAACGGAAACTCCATATTCCATCGAACGTTTCGACGTCCAACAATTCTAATGCGACTAATAAAATTAAATTGTGCGAGTTTCGCTCAATTTTTCTTTTCCCGCTCTTGAAAAAAAACCTTTTTCTCATTCTCGAATGAATGAACGTTAATTTCGATATGACATTGTTCGTGGGTCGATAGAATCTCGAGTGGAAATTATAAAAAAAAAATAATTTGCATATAAAATAAAACATTCATATTTATCTTATTTATAAAAATATTTGCGCGAGATTGGAAGAACTTTCTTTAATTACTCTCGTTATTGCGGCCGAACAAGAAAACACATTCTACATTTTTGTAAAATTACGTTGGTTCTAGTTCCCCTGAAATCTCCGGTTCCTCAGAAATACGACAATTTTGAAATTAAATTAAATAATAATGGAGAGAAGCTCTCCATTTAAAAGAAAAAAATAATAATAATAACGTAGAAATTTACAACTGAATTTCAAATTGGATGAAAGAAAGACAAGGGAAAAGTAAAGTGACGAGAATCTTTGAAATTACAACGCCGTATCATTTCACGAATCGTATCAACACCACATAAAGAAGATCAGAAGGATCGTTCCACCGCCTTATATTGCCCCTTTACGGAGCATCCTTATCAAGGTAAACCCCTGACAGGCTTGCTACGGTTGGCTACTCACCGTTATTAGTCGTGCTCTTTTAAACGACACATCATCATTTTCAATTTACTTCCTCTTCCCTTCCTCCGCTCCCTTTGAAATCGCTCTGACGCGGACCGATCTCTCATCGTGCTCGGTTACTTAACCTCAAAATTTCGTGAACGTACAATTTCGAATATTCCAAAATTATTAATCCTAGAAAACTTATCCTGGATTGTTATTAATAATAACAATAATTGTTCCAAAAAAAAAAGAAAAATTTTTGAAACGGATTTTATTACGCGTAATATCACACGGTGCGGAAAGGAAAGTAGAAACCTCGAGAATCTAATTTCGGTCCAGTTATCGACACGGTGACAAGAGGCGCGATTAGGGACTTCCCCCGATAGGAAAGGTTGCGCGGCCCAGTTCGGAAACTTGGCCGTGGCGATAGGACCACCGGTGGCCTGGACCGCGTAAACAATGGAACAGAGAGAAATTCGCGTCGCTTCAATTGACAACGAGGCTTATATATACTGTATACTGGCAGCCTGGCCGGAACAGGACTGATAATGCTTCCGACTGATACGAAGCCACCCGTTCCCGTTCCCTTGATCTCCGTTGACACGGAAAACTCTCAATGGTGTTAACGACAGGGATCTGGCTTACAATGGAGGAAGATTCTTTCTTTCTTTCTTTCTTTCTTTTTTTCTTGGAGCGGGGGAAGAAGAAGGGGAGTCGTTCTTTTGAAATTCCTTCGGTCAGAATCTTTTTTCGGTATGCGCTCGTTTCCAGATATTTATTTATTTTTTTTCTTCGTGATGGAAGGAATTGAAGGCATAAAATTATTCCGCAAAGTGTGGAAGATTAAAAGATATGTTTTTAATATATTTTTAAAAAATTTTCAAATTTTTCGACAAGTTTAAAATTCACGAAGATTTCACGATTTCCTTCTTCGAAGCTCTGTTTCTCTAATCCTCAAAGTCTGAAAATTAGAAATTTAAAAAAAAAAAAAA
>NW_006263368.1:453951-465807 GCF_000469605.1 Apis dorsata
ACAAGAATAATTCAGGGCACGTTTTAATGATTAATCCACCAGCAAGTTGATACGAAAAAAAAGAAAAAACACGCTCACACTCGGAATTCGAAATATACCGACGTTGATTCGATTCGCTGAAAGGATTCTCCCTCGCATTTCCCTCACAAAAGTGTGTAAGGTCAAGCCCTGGGAGGATCCGATGCCCTATTTCTTCTTCGACTCGGGACACACTTCGCTCGATTTTCATTTATCTATCCATCTATCTATCTATCCATCTCGTTTCCCGCGCGATCCACGTGGAAAATGCAATCGAAGCGTTATTGGCGTTTGTTTGAACAATGGAAAGCATCGCGTAAAAATGGCAAATATTTGCGGAGAGCCAAGTTTCGAAACGAGGAAAATCTAAAACAGAGCTGCCTGTTCGTGCTACCAGGAAAGGTTAAATGACTCTTGCTTCTATCGAGGCAAAATTTCCATTCTTCATTTTTCGAATTTTGCGAATCTCGTTTCCAATTCTTTCTTTCTTTTTTATCGATTTTTGTAAAAAATTGGCGATCGATCGAAGGAGTTTGCGTAGAAAATTCGTGTCAATTTTCGTCTTCTTCCGGAGAAAATAGATTAAATTACTTACTGTAGTAATCTTTTTAATTTTTCTCTAACACCTACACTTGCACGAGAACGAATTTTTCCAATTCGGATATTATATAAAATTCCGTGGAAACCAGATTTCTTTTTTTCTTTTTTCAAACTATTTTCAAGTATTTAATATTCTTCGAGAAGTTTTTACCGAGATAAGAATACAAGCAGCTTGAAAAATTTCTATTTCTAAAGAATTGTCAAGATCTTGAGATCGCATCATTTGTTCCATGCAGAGACAGGTATTCCTATTGACTCAATTTCTTCGTGTCAATACGCGAAGAAATATTAAAGTATAGCATTAAGTCAACGCGGGACGCATTATTCTCTCGCTGTTCCAAATGATTGATTAATTGAAACACGGGGAAAATAATATTTTTCCCTTCGTAAATCTTGCGTATTACATTTACATATTTACGTCCCTATAATTGATCTTTTCCTTGTCTAACTATGGCAACAAATAAAACGACTATCTTTAAAATAATTTGTTTTAACTTCATATTTCCATTCGAAGAATCCTTTCTTCGAATAACAAAATAATTATCTCTCTCCAAGATTCGGCGTAAATTTCAAGATGTATCCGATCACATATAAGAATCAATGTACAATGCCATCCATTGTCACCGTTTCAATCGAGTTTCACCGATTTTCGATGTAATAATAAGTTAATAAACATACACATCCGCGAAACGAGGCGAGATAGAATTCTGTCTCCTCGCGGAACAACGTTATTTTTCATCGAGATTCCGCGTGGAGGCGAGGGTGGCAACCGTGAGGTGGATTCGCGAGGGGGGGTGCAGTACCGTTGTTGCTAAACCGCTTTCTCGAGTAAGCTGGAAACGATTCGCGGGCAGAGAGGAGATGGATGGATGGTTGGTTGTGCGCGTTCCCCTGCCAATACGTCGATAAATCATTCTGACGAGACGTGGGGCGGCGAGAAGTTTTTAGCGTTACGAGCCGCCACGGTGGTCCGAAAGGCAACGAAAACGATGGCTTTAACCGGAGGGAGACGACCCTTTGTCGTTTCTCTCTATACATGTATATATATATATATATCTTTCTGTCCCCTTCTGTTCTTTTCTTTTCTTTTCTTCCATTTCCATTCTTTCCATCCTCCTTCGTTCCGTGGCTTTTCTTTTTTCTTTCTCTATCTCGCGCCCGACCGATCTTCGATTCTCGCTTCGATCGACGCGAGGAAAATTAACGGCCACGTTAATTCCTTTGCTTTTCTTTTCTTTTTTCCTTTCTTTTTTCGAAACCTCGCCGCCGAGATTTATCGGTGCGCGGATAAATCGGTGTATTCGAAATAAAGGTGAGATAAATTGTGGGGCGAAAGTGGGTAATTGTCGGGCTCGGTTTGTCGTAAGAGAGATTCTGAAAAGGGAATCTTTTGGGAAAGAAGGATGATAGTGATTGAGAAAGTTTCCTCGAGAGAGAGTTTAATGATTATAATTATTGATGTACGAATCGATTATTCATCCTGATCGTAAAAACTTAGAAATCGAAACTTGGTTTTATTTTTTTTGAAAGAGAAAGTGAAAGATAATATCACTAATAAAACGAGATAGAATGGAGGTAGAAAGTTGCGCTCTTATAAAAGACAGATTGCAAATTTAAACAGTAATAAAATATAATTTGAGCGAGGGAACGAGGGGAATTTATTAAATCGATATTTATGATGGGGATAGACTATCATTGAAGACTATTATTCTTATGTTTGAACGGATTGATACATGTAATATTTTCAGATTACAAATTGATAAGATCGTATTATCCGTCGCATGGTATAGACGCTTAAACAAGCGTCATTATCTCCAACGATTCATTTTTCAATCAAATGGAACGTATAGCTCTAATCTTCTACTTCCTTTCATTTATTTATTTCTTCCCCCCTCCCTTCCCCCTTTCCACGTTAATTTTCTACAATTAATTCGAATTATTTTTTTTATCGATAGCTAAAAGTTTTGCACCGATAAATTATATTGTAAAATTTATATAACTTTGATATTAATCGAAATAAATCGTATTCAAAGATTAAAAAGTTGGAAATCGAGATAATGATGATATATCAAAACTAATAATAGTTTTGCAAATGTATAATTTATATAGTATAGCTCAACCTTTCTACTTTCGGGCATAAGATGGAATTACAGCGCGAGAGATAAATATCTCATTCGTCCAACTTTTGATAAATAAACGCGACACGTTGGAATTTCGCGTCGCTAGCGTTCCAACAACAACAATGAAACAGTAATACAGTTTCGTAACAAAGATTACCATCATGTAAATGAGGAATCAGGAGCGTGGAGGCAGATTCTAGTTTCTTAGAAACTGCGATTATACGTATCGTCGTGTGTAATGCCAGGTATTATCTGTCGGTGAAACGTCTTCCTGTTAATGCCGGATATAACTAGAGCATTCTGTTGCACACACGGCATCCCTCAACCCAGTTCCATATGCTTAATACGTTAATCTCTACGTCGGATGTCACTGTGCCACGCATTCAGACCTTTGATTCGATAATAACTGGTTCTAGATTATCGTTAAAAAGATTATTGCGAATATTGAAACGGTTCAGATTCACAAATTTATGCAATAATTTAATTAACTATTTTTTATCTTAATTGCCAAAAATCAAAAATTTCACCAAATATATTTATATAATTATAAAACCAACGAAGTGCAAAAATATCGAAAAATAACCATCTCTGTCCTACTTTCGCGTTCCAAAAAATTTAATAATTCCACAAATAATCCGAGTTGTCTGCTAAATCACGACGCCTTCGAAACATTCATCCTGTTTCCTCGTAAATCAAATCTCGAAACTCGTTCGAGACCGATCATCCTGGGACCGAATCATGGGAATCGTTCTTCGAATTTAATATCGTCGCCCTGCTAAAATTTTCCACGAGTCTCTACAAATTTCCACAAGGGGTGGAGCGAGCAGAATTTTCGAACACGAGGCCGAGATCCTCCTTCGTTTTATCGGGGGTGAGGAGGGGAGACGAGGAGGGGAGGATTTATCAGTTACGCAACTCACGGGTAGACGACACAAATAGTTGGCGTTTGCACGACACATGGTGCATGTGCACCGTCTGCGAATGACTGACACGGACGTGGATCGGCTGTTCAAATCTCGTATACGAGAAGTCGATCGAGGCAGGGGTCGAACTGTTGTTGGCAGGAGGCCGTTTAATCCGGTTTACAACGGAGGGTGTTCTTTTTCCATCTGGAAGAATTCCCCCTCCCCCACTAGTCTTATCTAACTGTGACCCGATTCTTTCAAAGTCCCTTCTTAACTAACTTGAAGAACGAAAAAAGAAAAAGGAAGGAGAAAGAATTTCTTTCGATATCGAGAGATTTTTTTTTAAAAAGAAGAGATTTTTTTTTTTAAGAGAAATTTCACAAATTCGAAGAATTTTAAAATCGATTTTATTTCCCGATAATATTCCCAATAGAAGCGTAGTATTTACGCTGTCTGTATTTACACGATATCTTATCATATAGCTCATTGAGAAGATAATACCCTGTTTGAAAATACTCGAGGCATTTCGATATGCTACTTCACACGATACTTGTATAAAGGATAACGTTCGAAAAAAATAGATATTGTGATCGTTGCTCGGAATGAATCATTGAAAAATAAGAATCATAAATGCAAATACAGATAAAATAAATACAATGGATTTTTCGCGCACGCTGCGATCGCAATATCTGCTGTTGCAATCTTATTTCAGCTTCGATGCTCAAGTATGCTTAAATTAAATCTGTGTGAGAAGAAAAAAGAAAGAAAGAAAGAAATGTATGGTTGGATTCGAAGAAACGTTTTCCAACACTTTTCTCGGAGATTGATACAGATGTTCTTCTCGTCTCGATGATGACGCAACGAAGCGTGATTCTAGAGACGAAGTCGTTTAAATAATGTATGAAAAGATGCTCGACTTCCTCGAAAGAACGTATTCCTCTCCAAAGAATAAATCAAGAGATACTTTCCCTCACCGATTCGAGAATACAACAAATAAAATTATTCCTTTTCAAAACTGTATCTCACAACATACACGGTTTCCATCGATTCAATTTGCACGCGCAATCGGATACTCATCATCGTGGATATGCATTACCATACTCGATAAACACTTTTTCGAATCGACTTTCACGATATCGAGCCTGAACGAATTTAATGTTCGAGGATTAATATAATCGAACAGTTCAATTCTTCCCTCCCTTCAAAATATTTCTCATTCTCGAAAAATTCGTTTCACTTCGAGCCGAAAAAAATTACACGCGATTGCTCATTTTCCGTGCAATTTAACCCAACTTATCCGCGATATTTTCCGTTGGAATACGGAATACGGCTCCCAACTGCTGCCACGCTTTAATTAGTACGCGAGCAGAAGTTACTTTCGAAGATAATCTTATCAACCGAGACTCTTCGAAATAATCACGAAGGAAGAGGAGGAGGAGGAGGAGGAATCCTCGAGGTCCAAAGGATTCCCGGGCAAATATTTATCACGCTCGAGACATTTTCCTCCTTAAGAAAGACCTTATGCTCCTCTCTCCTTTGATTGCAGTTATATCGAGGCAAGGCTTGGCGCATAATGCAACGATCGCGCACCGGAAACGGCGTAAGAAGCTCGAGGATATCTAGCGAAATAGCGAGAGGAAGAGAAGAGGAGTTGCTTCGAAGGAGTCAATAAACACAGAGTTTATGTATGCGCGATTCTGGAGATGCCAGATGTATACAATAAATGCGTATAATATGAAAAATTATATGCGGCGTTGCGATCGTTGGATGTGCTTGCATTTGTGAGAAATTTAAGGATGTAACGGTGTATGGAATGCACGTAATGTGAAAAATTATACGCGGTTTATCTTGGATTCTTATGCAAATTTATATATATATATATATTTTTTTTTTCAACCGAAGATGTAGAATTTAAATAGAGATTTGTTTTAGGTTTCTTTTTCAATAATGCTGGATTAGTCGAAATTTGTTTTTATTGGAGAGATATTGCATAACGCAAATATATACGAATTTTAATTTATCTACTGAAGAGACACGAACACATATGTGTACACGGTGTTAACTATTTATATTCGAAACGAATTTAATTAATACGGCATACCGTGTGATCGAATCCAACACGTATATTGACTTAACTGTACAAATTTACCTATATGCTATTAATAATATTCATATAAATATATACATGTAGATATCTTAATGCATTATCCATTTGTCACACTAATGGAATCTAATCGACAAAATTCAATGCTCATTGAATATTGAACAGGTATCAATCTTTCCAACCGATCGATCGTCGATGAAATTTCCTCGTCTAAAAAATTATTGAATCGAAAAATTTCCAACATTTATTTTCTTAAAAATTAAAAAAAATATACAATTTTCGAAAATTAACACAAAATTAATAACAAGAGAGTGTAACATTTAGGAGAAGAACCGAGAACCTTTCGAAACTCTCGCGATCCGGGGCCACCTTTCACTTTTCGTATCGGTGCAACCAAGAGACCCGGCATCGTCTCTCAATTAGCATAAAATGTCAGTGGAAGAAAGTTCAAAGCTATCGATTTACATCGATAACATCGAGGAATGCCTGCTGCATTGAGCAACGCGGCGGACCGTATTAATTCCTCCGATTCCATTATATCGAGAATCTACTCGAGCAACGCTAAATTAAATACACACATGGGCTAACAAATTCGATGGTATTCGATATTCCATCTGCAGCAATTTGTTTCGTATCGTATCGTGAGAGCTCAATTTCTGCTCGAATATTACATAAGAAACTTCAACAAGAATCTCATCATAGCATACGGGAAATAATTTCCTGTACTCGAGAGTAAATCGTTTGATTTAAAAGAGCAAAATTTATTCGAATCACTTTACATTCCACGGTACTCGTGTTAACGATTAAAAACACAAGAGAAAGCTTTCCTGGCTTGCTCTTCGCGCAAAAATACCAGAGATAAACGCGATGCGAACTTAGAACGTGTCCAGGGAATAATGGCAAAAAATTCAGGGAATAAAAAAAAAAATAAGACAACAAAAAGAAAAAGAATAAAAAAATCAAGGAGCAGAAAACAAAAAAAAAGGTAATAGAAAAGATAATAGGAAAAATGTTCGAAACGGAGCAAGGAAGAAGAAAAACAAGGCGAAAAGAATAAGAAAGGTATAGAGTACAAAATTGCGCGGTGCAATTTAAATTTTCGTTTGCAACTTCTTCGATGTGTGTGTGTGTGCACACGTTTATAAGGGAGTCGTTGCATAATGTAGAGAGCACCCTCGTGCCATCTTGTTCGCGAATTCGTATAGAATACGCATGTCCTCCAGTTTCGAGTTACCATTTAACGCGACATTTTCCCCCATTTATTCATCCCCTTCCCTTCTTCGCAACCAGGTCCATTTCACAGGGAGAATTCACGATCTCCCGATTTTTTCCAGACGTCCCCTCCTCTCCTTTATACTTTTGTTTTGCTTTCCTCGCTCGTCAGTTTTCTTTTAGCCCCGTATGATTCGACGAGCCTTACCGGCCAACCCTATTTGACTTTCATATTCGGCACGCGTGACCACTTTTGTCCCCTCGTCCTCGCCACGGGGACACGGATGAATTTATGGGGCGGATGGTTAGACCCCTCTAGGGCCTCGTCTCGCCTCCTCTCGTGGAAACAGGATTCGTTCGTTCGTGGATCCTCTCGAGGTTTCTTCGCAACGCTTACGCAACGTGTTAATTGGTACGATATTTAAATTTCGAGGGTTGTTTTGCCTCGTATCGATTCGAACGTCAGTCTAAACTTTCGAGAGGGATCCGTAGTACGGCGATATATACGTAGGATGGATGGATACGAGTTTCTTTTATAGTTACTTATTTTACTCGACGCAAAATTACAGGCCGGATATAACGTATAGCACTGTTATTATCACGAGTATAAAAATTATCCGATTAATTTTTCATAATATCTTTTTGAGGAAGACGGGTATATAATAAATTGGTCACGGATCGTCGAAATATAACTCTTTACCAGCCTACTCGATTACCGCCATTTCTCCCTCGGCTCCGTTATACAAAAATTTATTCGCGGATATGGTTAATAAATTCAGAATAATAATAAACTGTGAAACTCGAAATGCTAAAACCATACGAAAAATATATATTTTTTTAATTAAATATTTTGTTTGAACAAAAGAATTCGCGCGAATTCTATTCAAAAATTCACCTTTAAAAAAAAAGAAAGAGAAAGAGAGAAAGAGGAAAAGAGAAATAAATACAATTTTTCCATCCAAGGTAAATTTAACGAACCGACAATTACTCGAATTCGCAAGGTTGGTCGCCGGTAAAATTGCTCGACTTCCAACGAGACGAGCCGTTCTTTCAATTTCCAAGACTGAAACGGAAATTCGCCGGTTTCTCTCTTTTGCTTCGTTTAATTATTTCCACGTAAAGCAAGCTTGATTCCGCGCAAACACGGCGCGAGGAGGGACGGCTTCCCTCGACCCGGCGTTGTCCGCCGTTGAAATTCAATGAAAAGCCACGTTACACGCCGAGGAATGCCAAGAGCTTACGGCATCGAGAAATTTCATAAGAACGAACCGGTTTGGTTCTCGAATTACCCGCCGCCGCCGCCGCCGCCACGCTGTTGCCTGGCGCCTGGAATTCCAAGGTTTGTTCCAAGTGTCAAATATCGAAGAGGAGCGCGATATTCGCCAAACATGGAAATCATCGCAACCAACGACCTTCTCTTTCCATCAAAATTCCCCGCCCGCCAATAGAAATTTTAACCGATGAGAGAACGTTGAATCGATCGTTGCATCGTCGAGACGCTACGTTTTGCATTACGCTTACTTTGTTTCTTTGTTAGAGGAATATCGATCGCGATCATTTTCAAACGGGGATTAAAAGAAGGGATCCCATTTCGAATACCTTTTCCAAATATTTTCGAACGGAATTAACCGAAGTAACAGTCTCGATACGATCCAAGTTAATATTTACCAGTGTTGTTATTTCATCACCGAAGGAATAAAATAAAAATAAAATTCACACGAAACGTTTCACTTTATTCCCTGCGATATAAAACGACGAATCATCGCGCGTTCGTTCACGATTTTTCTTTCTTTCTTTCTTTCTTTCTTTCTTTCTTCTTTTTTTTTTCCATCATTTTTTGACAAAGGAAAAATACACCCTCGTTGAAAAATAATCGAAATGTTAAACGAAAACGAAACGAATACGAGGATATTGTTCGCAGTTTTGCTCATCCGTTTTGTTCAGTCGGGGCGAAAAGTTGATTTGAATGGGTGGCGAACGTTTAACGCCTATCGCCTATGCATTTTTCGATCGCGAAATTGACGAGCACCGACGTTACTTTCCATCCCTCGTTGTCGTTGTAAACAACCAGAATAAAATTTCGTTTCCCCCGGAAATTCGCTTGAAAAATAATACATTTTCCCGTGCACGAGTGTCCGTAGCAGCGACAGGCCATTTTATATAGTATTCGAGGCTCGTTATAACATCGAAAAACAAAAGTATCGGCGACAACGTTCCAGTTTATGACGGCCAGAATATCGCAGGATTCCAATACATCGTTCGATTGATTGGAAGATTTAAATAATTATTGAATCCGATTGTCCGATGTTGTACCGAAAAAAAAAAAAAAGAAAAAAAGAAAAAAAAGTGTAGTCTGTTTGTCGAGTAAAATTGAAAATGAAATTACACGGGAGTTATTTCGATAAGGGGGATGAAAAATTATATACGCGCTCGCGTATATTTGGTTGATGCGTGATGATCGATCACTTATGCGCGTAAATCTACGTAATTTTTGGATCCCTGAAAAATATTCAAATATTCCCTGAAATTTCTTCCATCTTCTCACTCTCGTCTCGATTGTATTTATTCGTATTATTTTAAAAAAAAAGGAATCTCTAATTACAAGAGAAGTAATAATTGATTGAAATATTGATATTTTAATTTGAAATATAAACGTGAAAAATGAATAAAGCAAAGCTGATAAAAATCCCACGGGAGCGTAAATGTTATTACGTACTCGTGAATTCGCTCCATTTTATTTTTTAATTATCTCTAGTTGTTGCGTCGCATAATTATTCTGAAATTCGATGTAATTCGAGATCGTCGTCGAAAACGACCATCTATTATCCATTGTTCTTTTTTTCTTTTTTTTTCCTTCCCCCAATTCGTATGGTAATTCGATCACATATTAATTAGAAACGGCCTTGATTTTTTATTTACCACGGAAATAAAAAAAAGAATCGATGATTGGAAAGGGAAAGGATAATCACGTGTCATTAAATATGATAGGGAACAACACGCGATACGACATTTATAGAAGCATAAAACGGCGGAAAACGCGGAGGAGAACGCGGCCTCTGGCTGCGAACCGACGTCCCCACTTCCGGTTTCACGCGAGCAACAACGCGATAGGCATTCGCGTTTCACGGACGAGCGGCAATTGTCTTGTCATACACACACACACACACACACGTGGGAAATACAAAATACGAGGAAACTTAGAGGCGGTGCAAATCGCTTTGTTTTCATGATACACGGCTCTTAATTGCGCAAGATTTAATTCTCGAACTTCTTGTCTTTTCTAATGAAAAAATAATGCAGCGTATTTTATTCGCGTTTAAAAGATCGAAAATTAAATTGCTGCTTTCGTCCAAAATATGATGGACGAAATATTTCAACTCTCGACAAGTTTCCTTTCGTTAAATTCTTCGTCCGAATACGCTCGTGAAATAATTTAATTTCGAACAACGAGAATGTATCGAAAGGTAATAAAGATATCGATTATCCTCCGCTTTATTTCATTCACAAATGAATTCCGTCCCGGATTGATTCATTACGAAACAAAAAAAAAAAAAAAAAAAAAAATCGAACGACACGTGCAAAGTGTCTATATAAATTGTCGTTCGATTGATACGTTCGATTCTAAACTAGACGCGATTCGTAATACAGAAGAGAAACATTTGCACTCGTGTTAATCAGCGATAATGCGCGAGGTGTGATGATCAATTCGGGGCCCAATAAAATCATTTTAATCGGCTGACAAGCGCGATACCCGCTTATATACCAATTCCATGAAAGCTACATAAAATATCGGCATAAAAATTATTGCCCCCGAACTACGGGGTTAAACGACGCTTTTCGTCGTTATTAAAATAAATTTTCACGCGCTATCTATCCGGCCATCAAATCATTTTTCCTGCAAACGATTTATTAAAAATAAATTCGCTTATACTCGATTTCAATTATCGAAATCGAATTCGAGCAGGTATCGATCGATGATACCTTTGCAACGATCGAGAATCGAAAAATTTCTCGATTATTTATACATTTTGAATGCACCGATAAATCTCCAACATATCTTTGTATTACGTTTCTTTCGACGCTTCGAATCAAACGACTGGCGTAGACTAAAGAAAGAGAGAGATTCTATTCGGTTCAAACGTCGAAGAAAAATGGAATGTTTGTGGGAGAGATAATCCGTGCAACCGGGTCAAGCGACCTCCTCTTATTATTGTGCAATGTGCTTATATATTCGTTCCTTCTTTGAATCTTCTTTCTAATTGGACGAGAGGGAATATATTTTTGTACAATCGTGAAGCGGTTAGAGAATTTTTATCCATAGATCGTCTTATTATTACTGTATCACGTATATCGATTAATTAATCAATATTCGAACGTACACCACTCGTTTATATAGAAAAATTAACGAACGAATCGAAATATTTCGTATCTTCGAAAGAAAAGAAAAATATATATATATTCGAGACACAACGATATCTCTTCGATCCCAAAAATGAAAATTCGCGATACGATTTATCACGTTGAATTTCCACGAATCACACGTGACGAAGTTTTGCCCGATAAACGGGAACCGATAAACCGACCTCTCCTCCCCCGCGAAACAAGAGGACCCCAAGATGCACGCTTCTCAAGGGGAGGCGGCCCCTAAAATAATTCAGGACTCCCGAGGCGAGGTCGGCTCCCTTGCGAGCATTCCTCGAGAATCTACGAAAATACGATTCCCGGCAAATGTCTACTTTGTTACCGGCTCTCGCTATAAATAGACCCAAACGGCCTTGGTCAACCTTCCTCCTCGAGTTCGTCGACATCGATAACCGGTACTACTCCTCCTCGTCGTCGTCGTCGTCGTCGTCGTCGTCGTCGAGTCGGCCGACACTTCGAACGTGCTTCTGTGTCG
>NW_006263368.1:465970-472902 GCF_000469605.1 Apis dorsata
TTGAGATCACGCGCGGTGATCGGCGTATTTCTCCTTTATTCCTTTTTATCTCCGGCCAGAGGAGGGAGGGAGGGAAGGAAGGGGGAGTGAGATTTCGGCGGTGGGAATTTTTTACGGAGGAGAGGAGAGGAGAGAGGAAAGAAATCGGAGGATCGAGAAAGTATATATTAATGGATGATAATAATAATCTTTTTTCGTAGACGCGTGGGTTTTTTGCACAATGCGGGATAAGTGAAGACGTTGCGAAGTGGTTCCTTTGTGGAAAGAAGCAGAGTATTTTTCTTTTTTTTTTTTTTTATGAAAGAGATGTAATTTTGAAGGCACGAGATTATTTGTATCGTATTTTATTGCAGAGTGAATGTACGTATGTTTCTCGAGATACGCGATTATTTATGGCTTGTGACACGTATCAAGATAAATGACAATTGGATTGGATAGTTCTTTTTTTTCTTTTTTCTTTTTATGCGATTTTTCTTGAAACGGAAGAACGATTTTAATAAGGGGGAATTTTATATTGGACGTAAGAGGAGTCGAAGCGGGAATCAAGACGTGACATTGGGAATGGAATTTTTTGATACGTTCTTATTGTCAGAGTTGAGGTTACATCATATTTAGACGAGTTTATTTGCGGTTTCGTTTGAATGGGAACTGGTATTCGATGTGATTCGATAAGATAGTGGTAGTGGTTCAACCTGTTTGCAGGTTAAGCGAGATTGAATAACGATGCCACGATAAATAGTACTTTGCTCGAAAGTGTTGAGAGTTACGGAAGATATACTTACTCTTTCGCAAGCAAGTAAAATTAAACATTGACCGAAAATCGAGAGATTATTTCGCGAATATTTCGCGAAGACGAAAAAAAGAAAAAAAAAAAGAATCGCCATTAACATTTCAAACCGTACTTCCTTCTCATTTCCATCTTAAACTTATTAAGGTCGTAATTACGAACAACGTTTGAGAAATTCCCAGGCCGAAACGCGAGGAAAGAGGCGAAATTACTGTTAATTAACCCCGATCACGATCACCGATCTTATAACCACGATTCCCTGTCCACGACATAAATCGGCCGATACGAAATCGAGAGATAATAAATCGATTCATGAAACGATTGAATAAATCGGCGAGATAACAGGCATTCATTATACTCTTCCTTCCTTTCGTTGATCGATACGTCGATACGCGTCGGTGGATTCCGAGATCGGAAAGATAGAGGTAGTAAGATATCGAGCTCGGTTTTCTCGAGACTTCTTCTTCTCCACAACGTTAAATACGAGCAAACTGGTCACGAAGAAGAATACTTCCTCCTTTGGCCGAAGGAAGAATTCCAACACGAATTTCCTCCCTCCCTCGTCGATGGAAAGGGCAAGGAAAACGAGCAAGGATCGCCCGTTGATCGTTTTCGAAACGAATAATATCATCGAGCCTCGATAAAAACACGATTTTAAAATTTACCCTCTGCTCGTTCGATCGAACGCGTGGAAAAAAATTACATAGCTATCCAAGAGCGGTCTCGACCCCATACGTAATCGACTTCTCCCCGTGAATTACGCGAGGAAAGGGTCGATCGATCCCTCGTCGTCACGTTTCGATTCCCGCTCAGCTACGACGCATCAACAAGAGTAATTCGCCGCGAGTCGAACTCATTAACAACGAGGCATTGGAACAAAGGTGCGGGGGCGAGATAAAAAGTAAGTGTAAATTCGTTGCTCGAATTACCTATCTCGTAGGATGTGGACGAGCCAGCCGATCGTTTTCCGGTAAACTTGGCAGGGCAGGATTATCACGGTCACTTCTTTCCAATTTTCCTTTCTCGTCTTATCCTTATCCAAAACTTTCCAAAGCCTTCCTCCCTTCCTTCCTTCCACCCTCTTCTTCCAACCCTCCCTTTCGACCAAGCGCGACGAGGAGAGCCTTTGATTAACCGCACCAAATCGCGTACCGAGTCGGTCGGTCGTCTATCGCCAATTATCATCCACGCGGCGTTTTCACTTCGCGGAACACAGGACGGGTTATCGAACGACCTAACCGACACTCTGTATCACACATATACTCCGCACTTTTTCGAGCAAAGGCCACGACCATCCGATCCCTTCCCTCCTCCCGTGTTTATATTTCTACGATTTTCCGCGTAAACGGTCGACAAACGCGGCTGTTCTCAACACTTCTTCTTGTGCGTCTCCACACAACGACGACTACGACGACAATAATTACGACGTCCTTCGACCTCGATCGTTTCGTTCCTCGATGCGAGAGTTTTTTTGCCGCGCGACGACGACCAGTAACCTGTTTACAGGACCCACAGGCACAACCGATAATAACTCGACTCGAAGAAAAGGCGTCTTCCAGCTGGTCCCAGATCTGTTCGAAAGGCGGATGCTCGGCGTCGTATCGCGTTGGCAGTGATGCGTTTCCGTCGCGTGGAACACGTGCGTATCCTCCTCTTTCTCCTCCTCCTTCGTTCGAACGCTATGCTTCACGATACAGGGATGCGAAGCCTGTTATTTTCGAGGATAGTAGAATTATATTGCTATTGAGTAGGAATAGTAGTGGAGGATTGAAATGGAGGCGAGATTAACGACTACCAACGTGGTCGTCGGATCGGTTGATTTCAAAGAACGCTTTGTGTATTTAGCGTCGACCATTCATCGACGATACTCGTGTATATATATATATCGAAAGAACACAATGGCAATGTGTATGCGAGATAGGATCGACGACGAAGAACGTAGATCGAGAGATTCAGTTGCAAAAGCCGTCAGGGACGAAGTATGTGTGTGTGTGTGTTGTGCCAGGTGCAAGGCTGTTAACTACTTTTTCCTCCGACCTTCGCCACGCTCTTCACCTCTGACAAAGAGGAAACGTCTTCCGAGTCTTCCAAGAAACTAGTCGATACCTGCACGCAACACAGACTCGAGGAATGCCTGTCTCGCAGCACGATTTCCAACGTACGATACGTCCTTTTTGGAAGGATGGTCGAGAGAGATGGATTCCTGGACGCGTGTCGCACGGAGCGAGGAGATCGCGAGGAACGTTGAATCGTTCTTCGTAAACCCTTTTCCGTTGCCCTTTCACTACACCGAAAACACGCACCTTTATACCCTTTCTTCTATCTCTACGTTATTCCTTTCCGCACCGTTTCTCGCCGAGCGAAGCGACCAATTCTCAACGACACACTCGCGCGCGACCACGTCCGCCAGACCACTGACACGACTCAGGATTCCACGAGTGACTGCAGCCGCACACACGGCTCGAGTCGAACGACTTCGTTGCTCGGCGCCGCGACTCGTGGAGCCGAACCATCCCGAATATGTACGAACCGTTTCTTTGCGCTGATGCTGGCCACGAGCAGCGCGCACTACGGTTCCGACTGCTCACCGTGCTGCAACTCGTCCCGTCTCCTCCCGCTTTCCATAGTCCACCACATGTTTCGAAATCGAGAAAGAGGAAGAAAAGAGTTTGGAAGGAATTGTTATGATCGTATACGATTGGTGAATCGGAAAATCGGTTGGACTAGATATGGTGGCGAGAAGGAAGAATCGTGAAGAAAGTGGTTTATTACTTTGGTGGTTGATATACGTTCCAAGTTTTCACGAAGTTGATCATCAAGTTTCACGTCTCGATGATCGTTCACCGATGATCGACCGTTTTTCTGAATTTATGCATATAATTTTGCACGCGTAATACATTTCTTCCGATTTTCCATCCACGAATCGATAGAGGTATGTCGTACTCGTAAGAGTGTTGATTAGGATTCTATGATGTGTGATGAACGTGTTAGATGAAGAATGTTCGAATTTCTTGTATCAACAAATGTATCAACATATTCTAATCTATCAGTGAATCAATATGAAAATTTACAATAATTTACTTTTCTTTTCCTTATCCAATTATACTTTCCACAACTTCAAACATCGATTATACTTAAGGCAAAGCTAAAGCCATATCGAATCCCTCCGAATTTCAATTTTAAAGGAAATCCTAGAACGAGGGATCGTTTCGTCGAGGCAATGGAAAATGTTTTCAATGGTGTTCAGGTGTGCGAGAACCGCGAAGATCGGTCATCGAACTTCGACACGGTTTAACAGGGTCTGGGTACAATTTACGTTGCGAAAGCAGTCGGAGCTCGAACTTCGAATTTACATTCGAAGTAAATTGGAATGCGGTATTCGACGCGGAATGTACAGGGCATGCTGATAGTAAAGACGACGTGTTTTCGTGGGGAGAACGGTTGCTGGTTATCGAACACCTTGGCGACGTTATTGATATGCTAACTGGCTGGAAACTGTCACATAATTTGTCTCTGTTCCGTTGGTGTTGCGGTCAACCTGGTTGTTCCGAGCTTACACCCGTATAAAGGATCAATGGTGGCGTTTGAAAGACTCTATTTACCTCTATTTCCAAGATGTGTATTAATTTGAAGAATTTCTCGTCGTAAACTTTTATCTCGAAAGTAACTTCGTTTCGAATATTTCAAGAAAAAAAGTGCAGCCGATGAATTTTTTTTTTAAGATTCTTCAGAAATATTCCTTTTCCAAAAACTGGGACTTTAAAACTTTCAGATTTATGTATTTTTTTTAATCATAGATTACTCGATGAGAAAGGTTCGAAAAGCTGTTCGAAAAGATACGTGAATATTTTTCGTCTCCAGTATAATAATGTAAAAGTTAATGACGCGATACAACGATGAAGATGGTTTAATAAAGTAGAAACGTTTTACGAAAGTGGGTCAATTTTCCAAGTATAAATTACGAAGAAACGATCGATCATCGGATTCGATTATACAATTAGTTGGACAACTTGGCTCCGTTCGCCACTTCAAACTTCCACCAACTTCTTCAAGCGAATCAAACTGTACATTCCATTTTAAGTTACGAAATTCTCTTCAAATAAGGATCCCCCCGTTGATTATTGATTTCCACCAATATCACGTATCGAGAATATTAAGAGAATGTTAAATAGTATCTATTATATACCTATTATATATAATCTCGTTCTAACGTTTTTGAAACTGAAAATACAGAAAGAAAAGAAAAAAAAATTTGTTCGACAAATTTTACAAATTTCACTTTGATCTTCAATTTCATTTTTACAACGATTGAAAGAAAATTCGAAATCCGATAAAATTTTATTCCAACCTTTGTTTCTCACGATTTATACTTGTTGAATATTTTTGAAAACTCGATTTATTCTATTCCTCACTCTCGACTTACTTTTTCACGATCACGTTCTACCTGTACCCTACGAATAACAAGACACCTTGTACAAAAAGAAAAGAATATAAAAGGATTTTATGTTACAGAAGAGTCGCCTATTCAATTTAAAAAATTAAATTAAATTCACAAAGTTATATATATTAAAATTACTCGTCACTGAATCCATTGCGTTAGATTTCAATTACGAGGGAATCCATTGTAACAAATCTCCCCCCAATAAAACCCCTCGCGTTTCGCTCGGGGTATACGGGTAAACCGGTGCAAGAAAATTCGTGAATTATATCTGGCTCACAAAGGGTCTTGGAGGAGTTCTTGGAACGTTGAATAGGCGGCTGGTCTTCGAATCTTTCATTCATATCGAGAAGGAGGGGGATGCTTTTCACGCGTCCCATCCTTTTTGTCGCCCAGGGTTGATCTTGATTTTGCATTAACGCGAATTGAAGTGGCTCGATGCTCACTACGGCGAAACTTGCGATTCAAACCTATTGAAAATACCACGTAGGTGCAATGAGATTTTCCCTGATAAATAAGCCGTCGCATCGACTTATGTAGTAATAACGATAGTAGACGAGATTTTTCAATAGGAATAAATGGATACAGATTCGTAAATACTTTCTTCTAAGTTTCTTTTCTAAAGAATTCTAGGAGAACGAGAACATATTTTTTTTATATTTCTTTAGACAATTTATAATATTTCGCTGATCGTATCTACTCTACTATTCAATCGTAACTTACGAGTTTTATTTTGCAAATAAATTATAAGTACATCCTTCTTTGTATGATTTAATTTTTGCATAGATTCTTTTCTCTTATACCTCTCTATTTATCAATTTTTTTATTCTCAAATCAAAATACATTTAAAGTATACGAGATGAGAAGGAGACTTTTTGCGAAAATTTTCGATCTTTTTTTAAAAAACACAATATCGACTCTTGTTAATTTATTAAAACTCAACGTTTATTCCCTCTTTTCTTTTTTTTTACGATAACATAAATTCGACACACGTCGATATCTTGTGCCGACCAAACACACCACCACCAATATCGCGTTGCACGAATTAAATCCGCGGTCGCGAAAGAAAGATTAATTCCGGAATGAAAACGTCTCGTTTCGTGCACGAGGATCGTAAGTTATCACGGCGACTGGTTCAGATCAGAACGGTGGAAATTACAGGCGCGCGTGATGGAAATCGGTGGCTCGTCCCCGCGAGGAAATCCATGGAGGCCCCGCTTACAGGTTTATCGGAATCTACTTACAATTAGCCGGACACGGTTTGCCAAACTTCGATCTAATAACGAGGAACACGCGAGCCCTAGTCGCGTCTAAACGCGGCAGAGATTATATCTTCATGGAACGTTGTCCGAATGTTGCGGAATATTCATGAACGGCGAGCAAAATTGAACGTGTGCGTTGCGGAACGGATCGTTGGGAATTGGGCGAATTTTTTAACAAGACCTTCAACGAATTCAATGCAAAATCTTGCAATATAGATCTCGAAAAGCAGTAATTAATTACTATAACTGTAGAAAAAACTTGATTAAACTTGAGTTTTGCGTTAATAAATTCGTCGATTCTTACGATACAATCTTTTCAAAAAGAGTTTACGATTTTAATGTGAAAAAAATGATGATATGATAAATCAAAATTTAGAATTTATGATTCTTTCGTGCAATTTGTTTTTTTTTTTTTTTTTTTCCGTTGTAAAACGAATCGATGAAA
>NW_006263368.1:473090-476668 GCF_000469605.1 Apis dorsata
TCAATGAGCTTCAAACTTTAAAAATTATTATGTATGTGAAACGAAATAGATCATTTCACATACAACCTCATAAAATCAATACGTATGTACGTATTTTTATCATTATTTATTAGAATTCTTTCTTTTGACGTTCTCATACATCGATGTAATTTTTTATTTGAAAAAAATTACGTGGAAAGTGGAAGAATTCCGAATCAAGAAGAAAATCTTACTCGTTCGAAGTTAACATACTGCTACAGGATACGTAATCACTTGCAACTTAAATTCAAAACTTCCTCGAGAGAATAAAATTCACGATTGTAAAATTTTAATCTAACATAATTTAACACAATTTCAAAAAAAAAAAAGTTATGATTTTAAATAAAAAGAAAAAAAAGGAAGCTTTCTCCTCTCAGAAGAGGAAGCAGTGGGTGAAATCAGCAATTTTCCGTTTAACGTCGAAAGAAAGAACGAGAAGATGTATTTGTGCCAAGTTGAAGAGGAAACCTCGACGAATCATCGCGTATATTCTATTGCGATACACGGAAACCTTGCCGAGGAACTCGACAGAAGGAATAGGTGCTCCTGTGGGATCGAGATAAATTTCTCTCGTAGCGAGAGAAACATATAGAAAACTGCATCGAGTGATTTCTACTCGGCGACAAGTTGCCGATATTGCGTCGGAAAAGTGAGGAAGCGTTTCAAACCGCGTTCGTCGGAAGGAAGGAAATTGAATATTAAGTTTTATCGACAGTCCTCGCGATCAGACTGAGTTCACCAATCCTCTTCTTCGAAAAGAAAAAAGAAAAAAAGAAAGAAAGAAAGAAAGAAATTAAACATGATGCACGAGAATAATAAATATCGACGGAATAAAATACGGATAATATTCGACTATAAAGAAGCGATGTCTTCGAAGCAGTTAATTTACTTTGGCATGATCAATTTGATGACGTAATTTCCGCCTCCGATTTAAAACTTACCACTCCATTAAAACGGCGATAAAATTTTAATCCGTGATTCGGATCTTCCAGGAATTATTTAAACTCCGTTCATTTCCTCAACAAGCTCTTCCTTTTTGAAGTTAGAAGGTCACTCCACAATGGCCTTAATCTAAGAACAATCTCTCTAGATCACAGTTAAAAAAAAATTTCGTAATTTCAATCCCCCGCTCATTCCAAACCAATTGAATTATTATCTCGCTTCGTCGAGTAAACTCTTCTTCCTTTTATCGCTCGCGTCTTAAATATTCGATTCGAGTCATCGTTAAATAATACGTTTCTCTGATCTCTTCCTCTTATAAACTTTTTGTATTTTACTAATCATCCATCCCCAAATCACCTTCAAATAATAAATCTCCAAATAAGTCTCCTTCCTAAAAATAATTTGATTTATCCACGCTTCGAAATCGAATAACCAAATCATCGCCAATTAACAATTATCCCGAACACCGCAAATCTAATATCCATTCTCGATCCATTCTATATATCGGAATGGAAACAAACGAGACGGAGCTCGAATCAGATCGGAAATATCCTCCCTCCGCCATCTCTCCCGGCATCAATTAACCTGTAAGCTATTTCCTGTCCTCTTAACGGCGTGATTAATCCGGCAACCGTGTCGGGTAAGAAGCGGCAGACGACTCGATCACAAAGAGGCGTGCGGAGTCAAAAGGGGTTAACTGGCGTCGTGGCGTCGCGTACCAACAGGGACTCGCACGTGAAAAGTGAACGAGGAGTGACGATAAATGACGAGGAACACGAGGGGGAGGGGGGATGGATGCCTTTGCCCCGAGAATGGTAATAGGCTGCACAAATTCACGATTGAAAAAGCGGAGACGAAAACTCTTGGGTATATCTCGTTCGCGGTTTGGTTTCGGTAGTGATGGGTACGACACCGATCGTTTTCGAACAATTGCATTCGAGTGAATAGTTTATTAAAAGAGTTACTCCGATGAATAAGAGTTGGAGAAAATTTAAATATTTTGTTTCGTTTGGCCGCAAATTTGTGAATATTATAAATCTTACGTTTGCTTCGTTCAAAGAGAAACGTAGATGGATAGAACGAAAAGAATAAATTGGATTGAAAATAGTAATGGAATTGTAAATATATCCTTTTGGATATATATTTATGAATGAAACGATTTGATTTTTCACGATTCTTTCTCCCTAAAAGAGTTGATACTGTTTGAGAAGCATCGCGGCCCATCGCTACCTTTTAACCCGTGTCTCATTTCGTTTTTAGACTATTCGATCCCACTTATCGTAAAGATCCGTGGTTTTGCGATAATTCTCGTTAACAAAAGAAGAACACTGGAGAGATAGAAGTTGGCCCGAGGGGAGAATTAGCCGGTTTTCGGGGACAATTGAAAGTATTTTACGTTCCTTCTCTACTTCGAGAATGCTGACCCGGTCCAACGAGTCCGCTTTAAATTTCGCGCGTCAAGGTTGCCGGCATTTCAATGGGTAATTGTAGTTGGTGAATGAGGCTTTCGGGACGGTTTGAATCGTCTCCATTTTTTGCGGTTTTTCGATATAGCGGAGCCACCATAACTCTCTAAGATATTCTTCTTGGCCCGTGCTTTTTACATTTCCATATTTTGAAAGTATAAATCGAATTTTTTATGATATAATTAATCTCTTCTTAAAAGACGAACACGACGATCTGATTTTTTTAAAGATACGTATAATTCGATAGTCCACGGATACATCTTAGACTTAGATCGCAAGGGATCGATGAAGGCAAGAGAGAGAGAGAAAAAGAAGTTCGAAAGAAAGAACAGAACAAGTCAAAAAAACAAATTGAAGAAAGGGAAAGAAGAAAAAAGAACGATCCGCGACAGCGGTAAAAGTTTGTAATCCATATTAAAATCTCAAAGAGAGAAGCAATCAGGCGAGACTCGTGGTTTCCAGAGTTCCCATGTCGAATTAAACTTACAGATCCGGAGGAAAAGTGGGAAAGAGAAAGAGAGAAAGGTCGAATGAAAGAAAAATATTGTATTTTTTATGAGAACCAGCACAGCGCAGTTTAGCCGAGTATTCCACCGAGAAGGGTGAAAAAAAAAAAGAGAAAAAAAAGAAAAAAAAGAAAAAAAAGAGAGAGGAATGGAGAGGAAAAGGGTGTTGAAGCGGGGCGACGAAGAGGAGGAAAATATCGAGTCCCTGCTCCACCAGGATCAAAGTTAAACGAATGCGTCCCGAGGAACACAAAGGATTTCCATGGCACTTTATTACACCGAACCCGTGGCTTCGGTGGCGCGCGACCAACCTTCTTTCTCTCTCCCTTTCGAGTTTTGCCCTCTTCCGTCCCACGTTTCGCATGGCCGAGAGGGAATCTTAATGGAAATGTAAATTCGCGCGGTGAGCACGTGCGACGGGGACTTTGGTCGATTCGTTTCGTTCGCTTTCTCCTTTTTTCCTTTCACCCTTCTCTCTCTTTCTCACTCTCTCTTTCTTTTTATCCTATCCCTTTCTCTCCCTTCGTTCGCGCCAACGATCCTGATTGAAATTTTTCGACCAGGAACTCGGTCGCGAGCGGATACTTCGCTCACCGTTTTCGACCGAATTTTTTTCCTTTTTTTTTTTTTTTTTTTTTTTTTTTTT
>NW_006263368.1:476885-479050 GCF_000469605.1 Apis dorsata
CTCGAGAACTCGCCGATCCTTCGTTCGATTTTAATTTACCTTTTACAATTTTCGATTAAACGTTACCAGAGAGAGGATCGGCCGATGGAATCTCTGGATCGGAAAATGGATAGTTTCGATGAAAGTGTAGTTATATTTTTGGAATATCGATTAATATTATCGATTAATATTATCGGACAGAGTAGTGTGTTTATTACGCTATTTATACGGGATCTCGACGGATTGTTCGCGGTTCAAAAAAAAAAAAAGAAAGAAAGAAAAATCGTCTACAGAGGCGAAAAAATAAAGATGTGAAACGTGAAAATGGTACTTACGGTTTTGCAACCGGATCGCAATTCGAAGCGGGAATCGAGGCGATAAAAAAAATTCCTGACGCGACGGGACGCGCATTTTTACGAGGCCCCCAATGTCGTGGAAATATCCAGCCAACGATAAAAGCTTCTGATGATTCTATATCTGAGCCCGGATCTCAGAAACAGATCCGTCGAATCGAATTTTCACGAGGTGGAAATTTTTATTTTCGTACGTCGCGTCGAGCGCTCTCATTTCCTGATGAAAGACCGTCAGTACTTGAGAAAGATGGACGTTCCTTGCCGAGGACTCGTCGCAGAAGTACTCGAAATTCTGTTGGAGTTAAAGATTTTGTTTCGGTGAAATATCGTTTGGAATATTCTTGGTGTATACATTTAATCGAATATAGTTCAGTTTTGTTTATTTCTCGAATCGAATCGAAATATAAATTTAGCTTAAATATAACATAAATATGATCGATAACATCTAGAAATAAATAAAATATTAAATATTAAAACAGCTCCTTTGAGAATTCATCGAAATTCGATCAATAATAGTTTTTCATCCAGAAGTAAAAATGAAACAAAAATTCCCATAAATTTTGGACCAGATGGAATAAATATAGGGGGCTCGAATAAATATTTATAGGGACAATCGCGGTATTTAAATATGGTAACAAAGGCAATAAGCGTACGAATTTGAATAAATATTCGCGACTAAAATAATATGTAAATCGACGATAATACGAGACATGGAGACATGTTGGAACAACAACAAAAAAGAAAAAAAAAATGAACTATCAGAAAATAGAATTCGAACGGTTTTGTCCGTGATATTATTCTCGGTCTATTTCGATATCAATCCGTTTCGAAACACACGGGCGAGAAAATTTCCAAAGTTTTTCCGATAAATCTGCTCCGTGTTACAATAAAAGTTTCTATGAATGTTTTAAAAGCGAATCGCCGTGAATTGGGCCGCGTCAACCGTGAATCCTGCGGAATTTCGATCGAATTTATTCATGCGGGACAATCCTATCATCGGTTAGGCCAAAGCTTATGGCATTTAATCCCAAATACCTTTCCTATGGTGGCTGTATACTGATTCCGTAAATCAAAGGCTAATCGGCTGGCCCACATGCGATACGCCTCTCTTCCCCAAAAGTAAGCAACTGTACGCGAACATGGTGGGAATGAGAGTGAATACCGGAATACCAGCTGCGTTCGCTACCCTTTATCACTTAGAGTTTTGAACGGTGAAATTAATCTCGTTTTGAAAATCACTCCGAGGAAAGAACGTTAATGAAATTATCAGAGAGAAAATGAAGATCGATCTTTAATTATTTTTCTGTATCTTTATGTTTTTTTATGAAGAATAAAGATAATATAATATGAGAATATTGTCTCGAATTAAATAAGAATCTGGAATAAATCTACCAGTTGAAATTTTTCTCGACAAAATTATAAAGATTCTTTTTATTCTTTTTCTTTTCTTAGAATCAAGGTGGAATTAATTAAAGGCAAAAATAGAACGGATCGTTTCTAAAGAGTGTGTAATTCCTCGCGACACGTCATAAGCATAAATTTCGCTGCAAATGAAAATCGCTATCACTTTTCATCCGTTGCACAGCTAGACCTGTTACGACACCCTTGGCCCCATCAAATGTTGCATCCTCATTCAACGCACGTCTAACGACCTGCCAACCGAAAATGGTTTATCTAAAATGTACGCGCACAGTATACCACGAAACTTTTTCACCAATGAAAATGGTATTTGGATCGGGACAATTCTCTCCATCATCGTATTTTTCTTTCGCATTCGTGTAAAAAAATATTATAACCAAATATTACATATATCAAAAAAAAAAAAAAAAAAAA
>NW_006263368.1:479243-484001 GCF_000469605.1 Apis dorsata
ATCATTCACGAGTTCCATTTCGTCGATATTTTCCATGACAATATTTTTCACGACCGACTACGCTTTTTGGAATTTCGCCCCTCTGTGTAAGTGAAAATTGCAAGTTTTCTTCGCTGATTCCATTACGAAAATATTGCATCCAGATGAAAATTGCGCAGTCTGAAAACCGCACTCTGTTTCCATGCATTCTACTCTTCTCGATATTTTTGGCAACGGTAGATTCAGTTTTCCATTTGATCACGGTACAAACATTTATGAAAAGACATAAGAGAAAGAATTATCTTCGTACAGATTAAATTTCCTATCTCTGTCGCGTTCCCGTTTCTCGAAAGGAATTGTACGAATATGTTGTTTTATTCTTAACTTAAACACTGTTTCTCTCCTCCCCCCTAAATTTCTGTTTGTGTAATAAAATGATGAGAGTAATTAATTAATTCGTGGTGAAATGGTACAATTAAATGGTAAAAAGACAAAGTTATACGATATACTTTGTTCACTGTGCTGTTTGCATTTTGTTTAGTTTTCATTCTTTCGTAACGATTCCCACCACAATCCGTTCTCCATTTTCCCGAAACGGAAACATTTAGCTTCAGTCGAACGGAACGAGAATAAAATGTATAAAAACAAAGTAGAATCGTCCCTCTGCGTCTCGGTAAAATGTCACATTTTTATCTGGAATAAAAAGCAAGATACGCGCTGTTCGTTATTTACATTCTATCTCTTTGATTTTTGAGTAGAGATGCACTCGACGTGGCTGAATTCGTCTCGTTCACCATTCTGTACAAACACAGGTTTTTTGATATTGGTCGAAATAAAAAAATTTTAATCGATATAGAGAGCTGCGTCAATTACCAGCACACCCTTCTTTAATTTTTTAATCTTTTCGAAGAAGTTTTTAATTTTTTTCCACTATTTTTATATTACAAGTTTCGCGAAATCCTGAATTTCCTTCCAACATTTTTATATTTTAGATTGCTTTTCTTTCCAATTATTTATTAATTTTCTTCGAATTAATTTCTTTTCCTTTTTCCTCCTCCAGTTTTAATTCGATTCGATAATGCAGTTATTTGTCTGCATTTTCAGTCTATCGTTCTATCAGATTCAATCAAACAAATACAGCTAATACTTATTTAATTTACGTATTAAATATATTTTGTATTATCGAAGCTTAATCTCGAATCCCCATTTTATTTAATAATAAATGGCGAGAGAACATTTTCAATATTGTTAATAATAAATACATCTATGATACGAGTATTACGAGTCATCTCCAATTTCAATTAGGAGAACAGTATTGTTTTAACTCTTGATCATTCGGACACGTAATCAAAAGTTCTTGTATTCGAGGTATGGGAACAATTTGCTCGAACAATGGAAACAGATATAGATAGCAATTTATCAGACCGGCCGCAATCAATTTCTCCAATTTGCACGGTTAATAACCTATAGCCTCATAATTATTAATTCTATTCTAAAAATTGTAACTATCGTATGTAATCGTAAATTTTTGTAATTAAACGCGATTCCTATTTTACTTTCCCTGTCATAGTAGTGATTTAGCTGATTCATGCTCAGTAACTCGAGATTGTTAAGCGGGGAATCGCTTGCTTTTGTTTTTAGCGATGCGTGAACTATCAAAAAGTCACTGAACCACGTGTCCATTGTTCTTACCCGAAGAATGTGAGTGGTTGACTGAAAATATCTGATTTTGCAGCAACAAAGTGGAAAAAAATTGTTTAACTGTGAAACATGCATACATACTTCATTCCGTATTCTTAATGTAAAAACGAAATTTACATACAATGCAATATTGTGTATTTTATTTCTTATGTCTACTACTTTTCAAGATCAATTATAACTGTTTCAATAACTGTCAATTATTATTCCGTAAAAAATAAAATATTAAGAGAATTACAGATATATTCTTTTTATAAGTTTTTATTATATTTTATTATATTATATTAGTAATATATTTTATTATATTAAGAAAGATTTTAAGAAAGATCGCGCGATCTCATATCATATCATGAGTTAAATTGAACATTAGCAGCGAAAGTTATGTCACGTCCTTAGGATCGTATTAACTACGTTCTCGCCATATAATTGATACGGTCTTGCAAGATGTATAATTGGGACAACGAGTGTAACAATATGGCCGATGATGCCATACCAAGACCTCGTTAAGTTTATATTACGAGAGGGAGAGTTGATCTTTGAAAAGAATATCTTAACATGTAACACATTTTTCTTAATTTTACATAACGCATGACGTTAGCTGTTTTATTTTTTGAAACTCTGAACGATTTGATATAGACTGATATAGGATTGTGATATAGACTGATTAGGAGATTGTAAATACCAATAAAAAGATATTAAATGAATTTTAGACATCACAAGGTTACAGAATAGAGCATAAAATCTGAATCCTGAAGAGCAAGTTCAATAAGAGAAATCGAGAATGGAATTTATTATGTCTTTTTAGATAGTAAATTTTATTTCTCATAATAAAAATTATTCTACACGCAAAAAAAATCGAGTACATCATAAATCTACGATAAAATTAATGTTTGTTCTAGAATTTTGGATATGAAAAGATCCATACTAAACTTGGAAGTCGAACAAAAAGAATCTAACAAATATTGATTATATTAATATCTTTTTAAACATTTGGTCAATTTATTCAATTCTAAAAAACTAAAAAAAACGATCTCTAAGAAGAAAATAACAAGAAAAAGTACTCGAGAATCTCTTGTGATCGAAGATAACAGATCTGAACGAAGAAATCGAAAATGATAACGATGATTTTCCGTTTCGTGGCTCAAACGAGATCCTTTTCCGGTAGCCTGGCATTGTGCAATGGTGAATTCTCAAACGAAAGTTCCATTACGAGAGCATACTGTGCAAACAGAGCCACGGACAACGGTGGCTTGCATTAAACTTTCATTTTCCATGTGCATCGAGCAACAATGCGAAAGAAGAGAGGACCTCTTTGTAAGATACTCCAATCACAAAGAAGGCTGAGGGTACAATGGACCAGAGAGATAGAGGTGCATGAGGGATGCCAAATGCAAAAGGCCAAAGTATTTTCTGTTCCGAAAAAGCTCGTAAATGTTGATAAGATTTGTTGGAGAAACATGTGGATTTACCTAAGAAGGGAACTCGTTGCATACAAAACGTCCTTTTCTATGGGCCGTCTTAATTTATTTGCTTTACATAAAGGACTATGCAAACTGGACTGTGAACGGAGAATCCGTTTATGACCCAATTATTACGAAAGGAACACAATGAAATTGTTAGAATGTTAAATAAATAAAAAACGAAGGACAGAATTGGGTCAAAAGCTTGGACGAGAACGAATTGTTATTCTAAGTTTAGAATGATTAAAATATGCGTAACAACAATTTTTTAAATTTGAATTAAATATGTTTTTTAATAAAATACAATTTTCACACGACTATATTATTAATTTTTATGAACAAATAAATTATAAAATAAAAGTAGAATAACTAAAATTATGCACAATAAAATATTATAATGTTCATATTTCCCGCCATTTGCTTATTCAAGTTATTCAATAAGTGCAACAAATGATCAAAAAATGAAACTAAAAGTATGCATCGATCGATAAAAATTCAATCAAGTAATCAAGCAAAGAGGTTGATACAACATCTCACTAAAGTTAAAGCTAACGAGAAATTCGAGAAAATAGTCAGCTTTCCAAAGTTTGCTAAACTGAACTGTCGCGAGACGGATTATACACGTTCGCCAATGGCCGAGCAATTCTTGAAAGTGGATACAGTGAGCGTCGAAGGTGGGCCCCATCGGAGAATCACGCTGTTTGATCGCGGTGTGTAAACTTGGGACAGAAATACGACAGTCGAAAGGACTACGGTGTGTGCTGAGTCATGAGTATCAAGACTCAGCTCCCGGGTGAACCAGCTCAGCAATCGAGCTTTGATATCCTAACCATTGCTCGCTGTCACGTTGTTCCGACAAACTAACTTCCTTTAGATAAATTTCATGCGAAATCTATATCGTATATCTTTGGAAAAAATATGTAATTATTTCCGAAACGAATAGATGGATCAAAATATCACGATAATTTCGAGTTAGATTTACTATTAATACAATGATGTATTGTTACAACTTCAAATGATTGAAATACTTCAAATGATGAACGTACATATACATATTAAAATCAATATACAGGTTCATACCAATTTGATCAGTAACAGTATTCGGACGCAATGTATATAAATTTTTAAGAAAAATGTATCTCAATGTATAGTATTATATGAAATAATTGAACAAGAATAATATGTTAATCACTTGTTAAAATGTAAAGGCAGTAGTTATAGCTATTTACTACGTTTTAAATTCTCACTCTCACAACACAATATGATTGAGGTTAGGAAAAGCTTTTATGGAGTTAAAACTTCCATATTCCTACATTCAATTACATACAAACAATTTAGAAATACAAATATTATACAATTTTATACTTGATATAAATATAATTACTTACGTGTAAAAGAAAAATCCTTTGAATTGTAATAAAGTAGAAACACTTTCACGAACACACGGGTCACTAGATTCATACGTAATACTATACTTAAATATATACGAAAACCGCGAATTTTTCGGAAAATGCCGAATATATACGAAGATACACGAAGTTACAACCGATATCTCATAACGCGACATATTGCTTTTAGTATATATATATATATATATATATATATATATATATATATATAT
>NW_006263368.1:484510-484858 GCF_000469605.1 Apis dorsata
CCGTTTCAATGTGAATAATTAATTTATAATTTTAGGCAAATATCATGTAATAATTAATATACGTGTTCAACATCAATGATTTAACATGAAATAACATTAATTTAAATAAATTTTTTATCTCATTTTATACCTATCAATCTAGTATATAAAAATTTCAAATCTACGTCTGATATTCCGAAAGACACACGTACAATCTTGTAACGAATTTTCGGGAATTCACGAAAATTTATATATTTTCATATTTCCACGTTTAATTATATATACACAATTATGAAATACAAATACTTTAGAATTTTATACTTGATTTAATATGATTATTTATATATAAACGAAAAATCTTTTGAAATG
>NW_006263369.1:0-1360 GCF_000469605.1 Apis dorsata
TAAGCTAAATAATAAAATGAATTGTAATGAATTTCAATAAAACTTTATTGAAGATCGTTTATTGATTATTGTTTATGAAATATAATATGAATAAAAAAAATAATTTTCATCTGTTTCACAACTTTTAGGTTTATTTATTACATAACATACTAACATTAATTCATATTTGTTTTATTAAGTTTAACATGAAACCAAGATCATGTAACCAAGATGTATGTTTAAATATGTTTTAACATTAATTTATTATAACATATTTATTTATAACATTATTAAAAATAAAAAAAGATTTTAACATACAAAAAAAAATATCAATATCAGAAAAATTTCTGTTCAATCAATTCCATAAAATTATTTTAATATTTTAAAATATTTCTTTAAAAAAAATTATGTTTTTATATATAAGAATCTTTATATATAAGAATAAAAAGAAAGAATTTTCTTCATATGCAAAAATAGCTGTCAATAATTTTAAAAAGCAATTGTATTATAAAAGAACATAAAAGATGTTTTATGCGCTATGCATCTTGTAAATACTTAAACGATTATCGTAAAATAAAACTTAATATTCGTATTATTTTTAACAAAACACAAAATTGCAAAAATAGAATATGCACAAACAAACATGAATTGAGATTGAAAGACATATAATTTTATATAACAATTTTTTTATATAAAATTTTTTTTTTTAATAAAAAAATAATTTCAAAGACCATTCCAATAGATTCTAATAGATTCTCGATAATTGATTCTTGAAGATTTTAAAAATTCTAAAAGACATATAATATCTTTTTTCAAAATAATTACAAAATACAACAATTACAAAATAATTTCATATAATTTCATTTAAATCGTTTATTTATTTTTTTTAATTAATTCATTTAATTTAGATTTTGATATATAATAATAATATAATAATAATATAATAATAATAATATAATAAAATCTCGATTATTAGAATCCATTATATATAATGAAATGTGTATATATATATATATATTATCAAAAAATTGAATTATCAGAACTTCGATTATATTCCAATGTGAGAAATAAGAAAGAGATATATGTATTCAATATGATTTTATTTTGTATTTTTATTCTTCTTCTTTTTTAAATTATTATTCATTGTTTATATCATCTTCGAGTATATTATTAACAAATGTATAAAGAATCTGAAAGCATTGATATCTGAAATAAATTTAATTATAAGAGTATTATATGGTCTTGCAAAATATTAAATTGTAAGAATTTAATAATTTTTGTTATAATTGAATGCCTAAATATTATTAGAATAAGTTGTATGAAAAAATAATGAAATTGTGGAATGTAAAACAGAAAATAGAAAACGAATTCAATAATAATT
>NW_006263369.1:1603-2447 GCF_000469605.1 Apis dorsata
TAAACAAAAAGTACGAATGAAATAATAATATTAAGAAGATTGTCAAATTCGTAGTTAAGAAAATTGAAAAGCTAAAATGGATATTAAAGAAAATTAAGAAAATTTTGCATTTGTTTTGTTAATATCTATAATAAATTTCAACTTTTATAATATTCATTTTCAATTTATTTTCAATATTCAATTTCACAATAAACGAGTTTTAATTTACAAAAACAAAATTATTCGATTATCAAAATAGCATATAAGATGATAAACATTTTATTGTGTTTAAATGAATATAAATAAATAAATATAATAATATAATGATATAATATAATAATAAATATAAATAATAAGTACTTGCTTAATTTAAATCTGAACATTTGAATAGATTCATTTAATTTATTATATACTTAACTTATTTTTGACAATGACTATCTATTAATTGAAATACTATTGCATTAATAAAACAAGAAGGTAATATATTCATAAAATACATTTCGATCTTAAAGGTCTAAATTAATAAACTATTATTAAATTTCAGTTATTTATTAAATTATAAACAATTTAAATTTACATTATATACAATAAGATAGAGATAGGGTAAGACCATCTCATCTAATGGAAATTTAAATTGCTTTCAATATAATCAATAAGCTTCAATGAATACTTTTATATATCAACTTTTGTGTTGTCTCTAAAATCAATCTTTCAAAGATATTCTAGGAATATATAAATCTATAAAAAAAAAGCTTCCAATTTGAGGAAATATAAAAATATAAAAAAAAACTCAAATCTGAATATACATTACATATTCAAATTCAAATCTGAATATTCGAATATTTATATTCGTATTTAGTTTTCT
>NW_006263369.1:2871-3198 GCF_000469605.1 Apis dorsata
ATCTAAAACTATTTTTTTTAATATCTATTTTTTTCCTTATTTAGCACAATTATCCACTATATTTTTTAATTGTATAATAGAGTTCATATTCCTATATATAAGATCATATATATCAAGTCGATTAATGGCAAGCTTATAATTTTCAATTTCTATATTATAGGTGGTAAACTATGGAAATGAGTTTTGATATGTATTAAATTTAAAGCAAGTTGTTATTGAAACACTTTCTATGCAATCTTTGTCACAGTATTCTCCGGTTTGAAATAACTAAATATATAAAATAAATTAAATATTTAATTTATTAAAATATAAAAGATTTCATTTTAT
>NW_006263370.1:0-594 GCF_000469605.1 Apis dorsata
GTTAGAATAGAAGAAAAATATTTCTATGTAAGTAGGAATCATATAAATCTAGAATAAATTCCACCAAAGTTCTTTATGTTATGAAATTTTTACTAATCCTTTGTAGTGTTATTTGTTTCAGAGATCAGTGTAAAACCAATAAAGTGATATTTGTATTTCGTGCAATCCTCTTGATTGAGATTTTTTCTGTAAATAGACTCCCTAAACAAATCTTCAAATTATAAAAAGGAAAGTATTATTTTTAGATGTGTGTTAAGTAGGAATTTGAAGAAGTATTTAACTTTAATATATGAATAGGATCCACAAAAAATTATAGATTTAAGTAAAATTATTTTGAGTCAATATTCCTTAAGGATCGTATTAAATTACAATTAGGATATTTTTATGTTTAAGTTTAAATAAGTTTAAGTATTCGTGAAATTTTTCTAATAAATATAAGTTTTAGAATATAAGTAGAATATANTTTCATTTATCATTCTATGATACGATATAACTTGAAATATTTAAAATATTCACGATTAATATCATTAGAATTTTCAACAACAATATTTATACACAATATTATAATTTTTACTTTCAAATTATAATAATGGT
>NW_006263370.1:2156-5508 GCF_000469605.1 Apis dorsata
GTGGAACGTTTTGCAATCTTACAGTCAAAAGGAAGGTTTATCATTGATTTTAAATAAATTTTTACGTAAAGGAGGGTGGATGGGATCGTGGATAGGGTGGGTCTCCATTTCGCAGCAACCTCCACGTGGTGAGACCTGGGAAATCATTATTATTTACTATAATATTCATAATCGTATCGCAGATACAGTTATAAATGTTATAGCCAATAATATGAGCTGATTGGCTGCGCACGCGATTAGTTTTTAGTTATTCAGATTTTTTGAGATATTAGTCTTCATTTTAATTTTTAAATATCATGAAATATCATTTCTTAACTTTTTCACATGAAGCACTGATTGAATCTAATTTATTTAATTTCTTTGTGTGTGCAATGACAATTTCCCTTTAACTTATTCTTTCACTTGCAAGGTGTTATTTGCAATGTAAGCATTATTTAGGAAAAATTTTTTCATATTATGAATAATTTTATAAAAGAATAATATTTATATGAAATTACTCATAAATAGAATAGATATAGATAAGAATTGCTTTTACAGCCATCTCTTGAACATTTTTAAAAAAATATTTGTGTCTTTTAGTTTGTACTCACGAGATGGCACTGATTCTGAATTTTTAGCCTTCTTTATCTCTGTTTTTAAAACGTGCTTTCTTCAATTGTCAAGTGATGGCACTGGCAATCATTTCTTTCCTTGTTAGATTTTGTACTATTTGTTTTGTGTTATCTAATTTACTCTAGTTATGGAATTGATTTCTCATATTTGTTTTGGATTTTTTTTTATTTGCTTTCCAAAATTTATATTATTCAAAATATATTTCAAAAGACAGTTTTGATTTCTGATGGATGAAACAAGTCTCATTATATCTTCATCTTATTTTTTCGTTTAATTTTTAAAAAAATTATATAGTTCTCAATTGATCGAATTAATTTTGGAAGTCGTTATTATTGATGTATATGCTAAGAAACGTGCCTATATTTTTCTTTCAAATTATTTTTAATATCTATTATATTTTAATTTATGTATAAAATATTTAATAGAGTCGTCGATAAAATAGACAATAGTAGTATCGTCGATAAAATAGGCAATGATAGAATCGTCGATAAAATAGATAATATTAGAATTATTGTTAAAGTAGATAGCAATAGAGCTGTCGATATGGTAGAGAATGATATATTCGCTAGTTTATTGTATTATAGCCTATTCCTTTCGCCATGCGACGCTATTCCTTTCCAAATTCGTGAACGAACGACCACAGTCTCGTAGTTTGCAACGGAGCATTTATACGGGTGGACTGTAGCTAGGCGCTTTAGTCTCTTGTTGGGACGCGACGCGTGAGTATGGGGCATAAGTGCACCCCTAAAGGTATGAACGGTACCGTGCATTGAAAACAATCGTCGTGACGCGACAAAAAATTGCATAAATACTGCGTGAAGCGGACGTTTCATCCTCTATCCCATATTTATCGAGCTTTTGTTTCGGTGACATCGTACCGTATCGAAGTGAGAACTGTCAGTCCGCAAATGTCCGGTGAATCGATCGTGTAACACGCGACAACGAGACGATACGTATTGTCGTCTGATGAAAACTGACAGTCTTGTGCGCCACAGATCGAAACGATTTTAAGATTAAATCGTTCGTCGATGCGACACTCGTCGTTGCGTGTGCCTGTCAGGGATACGTGAAGAAGGTTTTTCTTTAAGGCACGTGAAAGAGGTGAGTGAAGAAAATATCAAATGTATATTGATTTATTTGAACTGTTATTGCGCTTTAGTTTTTTGTCCCGCGTTTTTTACTCGATTTTCGAACGTTTGACGCGTAACAGTCGATCGTGCATTTGATTTTATCCTGCATTTAATTAATCGGTAATCGGCCGTTGAACAATATTATTAATGACGATTTTAAATCAAATATGAAAATGATTCGTACATCGCTTTCGATTATTTCGTGAATTTATAGTTGTTAGATAATCGATATAGAAATGAAATTAAAAATTTTTTTCGATTTTATCCTAGTGATAATGTAATATAATTTTTTGAATGTAATTGAATGTAATTGTATATACGTAGATTATCAAAATTTTGGTAGATCAAGCGTGATTTCATAATGTCAGAGACAGGTCAGCGATTTTTCAATTATCTCGGAAGCCGCAAGAAAAAATGCACGATAAGAAGTTTACGCTTTTAAATACACATACGTATAATATACACGCGATCTTTTTAACGTGACCATCGAAAAAGCCACGAAGATGTCTCTGTCAAACAATGTTTTTATTGATTTAGCGCGGCAAATGTTTGTCTTTGTGGTTATTCGTGATTGCTCGTCAAACAATCAATTGAGCGTTGCTTGTTTTAACATCGAGATAATTTTTCTTAATCAGAAACGCAAACTTTCTTTTTAATAGTAGCCTCAAATTAGTTTAAATTAGTTCAAATTTTCGATCGCCTATCGTTCAAAATAAGATTAAGAGAAGATTTGAAAAGCATGGTCTTAATCTAATCGCGGATATTTAAATTCAAAATTATTTCAAAATCGTTTCTTTATTTTATTTTACTACATTATTTATTATAGTTGATATTCCATTATTTTCTTCAATATTATTAATATTATTTTTCATTCTGTTTAAATACAATTGGTTAATTATCCGATTATTTTTTGAGGATAATATCAAAATTTCTACGTTATCGATACACAATACACGTTGCAATATTTCTTTCGAAAACGAACACTTATTTGAATTCGAATAATAAATAGGGATTAAAAATGCAATAATTAACGAGGAAATAATTCACAAAGAAAAAAAAAAAAATAATAATAAGAACAAAATTATTTAGCATTCTGAATAATCACTATAATAGCGATTTATGTTGGTTAACGTTACATATCCTTTGAAAAATTGTTATTGACGTCTATTTTTAAGTTGCTTTACCTTAAAAGTCTTAATAAATTTTCCAAGAGCGCGACGCTGACTCACCTGTCCTTAGTGCGTTTAAAAACACGCTTAAAAGGCAAATGAGGCGATTAACGTATCAATGTATGGCTAGGCGAACAAATAAATCCCGCGCGTAATGACACTTCTTTGCAACGATGCAGCGATGATCTTTGCAGCTGGGATAGATAAATCGTGGATTCTCGCATGGAGTCGTCGTATGCTTTGTCTCCGGGTGCGATACATTGTATCGATAATGCGATCTAGTGTTTCATTGTAAACCATCTATATCTATCTATTATGGGATAATTTATCTTTGTCAAGGTTTTATAATCGTTATTTTTTTCTTGGAAATTGATCCATGTTTACTTATTTTGTAATTTATTCGTATCGTTTCTTTTTTTTTTTTTTTTACCAACCATTCTT
>NW_006263370.1:5763-8228 GCF_000469605.1 Apis dorsata
TCTTCATAAATAGATAATGCAAAAGATTAAATTAAAATTTACATTTTTCGAGTTTCTTCCTATGTGTTTCATATCTTTTTTCAACTTATTATTATTTTAAAATTTGATCTATAAAAATTCTTCTATTATACATATCACATATTTAAATTGTAAATAAAAAAAAAAAAAAGAAAATAAAGGAAGTCAAGTCGTGTAAAACACATCTTTAATCTTATTTCTTAATTTCTTCTTCAGGGACGAATTTAATTATCCTACTTATACATGAAAACGCAATATACTCGTGAAAATATTATCGGGCTTAAATGTTATCATATATATTTAACATTGAAAATAATATTAAAAGATAATTTCAAAAGCTCTAAGAAAAATTACACACCCGTATGTAATTATCGTGTGCTTGCATATCTTTAAACAAAAGATACATAAACGCATGTGTCACTGCTTCGTAAAAAGATCGTTATTCCATACCATCGTGAATAGTAGATTACATGCAATGAAAAGACAATTCATTTATGAGGTTATCTTCAATTCTTCGATATCATTATACGCATTCCATCCTCTATAATTGTTCAACTCGTCGTCCAAATGATGATGAGGGAAGCGGACGATTAGATTTATTTTCAATTTGAAACGCCAACTTTGAATTCTCGAAGTTGTTCTATGCGTTTTGTAAATCATGATGAAGAGGACAAAGGTTCTTGTTGCGCGAACAAAACGTGAGAGATACTTGACCGATAATTCGATATACTCTCGAATATACTTGGCCAGATGCACTTTTGCGATAACGACGAGGATCTTTCGAAAGCTGGTTAACCCTGTGTAAAAACGTCATTCTAAACGAATGATGAACAATCGAGAATAATTTGCCAAATGTTTAACGATGATTGGAACGTATTCTTAAGAATAGGGAGAATCATGAATTTTCGATAGGAAATCGAATTTTGAAACTTTTAATTTAAATTTTCCTTTAACAGAGGAAAATTTAATAATTCTCAAAATTATTATACATAGACGTTTTCTTTATTTATTTTATTA
The DNA here is from genome assembly GCF_000469605.1 of Apis dorsata. NCBI lineage: Eukaryota > Metazoa > Arthropoda > Insecta > Hymenoptera > Apidae > Apis > Apis dorsata. Next base: position 6,799 of record NW_006263370.1, read on the forward strand.
GTTTTTTTTTTTTGAAGATTCAGATTATTTCTATCTTAATTTTTTTTTTTTGAAATTATTTTTAAACTATTAAATTTTATCGATAAAAGTTGAATTTCATTCGACGGCTAACATAGGGAACAATAACGTAGAAGGATTCGCGTCGGATTACGGGCACAATAGAGAAAGCGGAAGAGATTAATGGAATGAAAACGGAGAGCGAAAATTATAATAAATAGCGGTAATAAGAAGAAAGGAGGCGCCGGGTGGGCAAAGTAAGTAGACGTCTTTACGAAGATGGATGCTCTGTAACGGGAGATGGCCGATAGAGAGAGAGACACAGGGACGGGACATTTGCATATTATGTCTTGATACACAGGTTCCGGGAATGCAAATAAGGCGGTTAAGAAAACTAGTAGGCAATCGTGTGCGCGTAAACAATGGCGATGAAAATATTTGCGCGGCCAGAGGGAAAGTTGCGTTGTTGGTAAACGCACAGTGATGAGAAATCAAACGTATTTTTCTAACGTAATAAAAATAATTTATTGCGTAGTTGCGATATATCGTGATATACATGTATATATATATAATCTCGATTAGAGACGTTTTCTTTTATTTTGATTTTAAGTAAATAATGCACAGTAGATATTGTGATGTTATTAGATAAGGAATTGTTTATCTGTTTGGTAAATGTAGAGAATATTTTCTTTTTTTTAAATTAATTTACCAGTTGTACGTGTCATTAAATTTTTAAATCAAGAAAATTAAATAAATTATAGTCAATTTAGTAAATTTCAAAATTTACGGTATTAATATTTAAAAATTTGTGAAAGTTTCATTAAATAATTAGATATTATAATATCATCAAATTAAAGGTGTATTTTCCTTCGATAAAATTGTAATCGTGTATTATCGAATGATAATTTTGTTTATCGATTATAATGATATTAATCATATATAATCTTATATTCGTATATGGTATACATAGATCCATGTGAAAAGTTTTGTAAACACTTCGATGAAAGAATATAGACAAAAGATGATAGGAAAACGTATATGAATAAGTTAGAAAGATTTTTATTACATAACATGTACGTATATAACTGTTTCATTAAATTTAATAGCGTTATATCACATTTAAAGGGGTAGTGGCACGTTTATACATTGATTTTCACTCTACTACGAATACAAAAGATTTGTCAAAAGTTTTTCGTGTCAGGCTATCGATAAAAGTACACGAATTGATCTAAAAACGTGTTCGTCTACCTCCAGCAGAGCGGAATATAGTGTCGTGTGCGCATTCCAGCGAGTCCGGTTAAAAGTGAATGGAGAAGCAACTCATTCACAAGATTTTCTGTCGGTCGGTCGGTTCAGTTTCGCCGCGGTGTGCGTACGGACACCGCGCATGCGCAATCGAACGTCCCTATGCATGCACGCACGCACGCGCAATC
>NW_006263370.1:8571-12962 GCF_000469605.1 Apis dorsata
GGATCGTGCGCTTGCGCACACGTGCACTTTGCACGCGCGCAAACACGCGCTTCTCTTCAAATAAATTCCACGCGTGCTTGTTTCGCCTTCGTCGCGGGACGTCTATTTTTGATCCGCGTTGTGCTTGTTTCTTCTTTTTCGTGATATTTGTCAGCAAAGAACGTCGTTACCTTCTCGTTGTTTTGTTTTTAAATTAGACGAGCGATTGGAGGAACGAGGATTGCTAGATATATATATGGATTTTTAATTCTTTTCTATTTTTTTTTATAATCTTCCATTGTTTGATGTTTGAAAACGGAACATTCGATATGTTTAAAACATGGAAAAAATGGAAATTATGAAAATTTAGATTTAGATTGTATTGAAAATGTTTTCTTAAATATGTCGATAGATTAAAAAATTAAAATCAAAGAGTATAATATTTTTACAAATATCATTAGGTTAAAGGAAATTAAATTACTTAAATTAATAGAACTCATGAATTCTTTAAGAGTCAATCATTCAGTTTTTAATAAAATATTCTCTCTTTTTCCTGTTTTTATCAAATTCTATTAACCAGTTAGAGTTAATTATTATTAAAACTTTTTTCCCGTTTGAAACTCGAACCAATAAAAATCTATAGATATCCTTTGTAAGAAAAAAGAAAAAAAAGACACAAAAATATATAAAAGACGATGGATGACATAAATAACTTTGACATTATCAAATCAAATGGCAGTTGTAAATCTATTCCCCGTCGACGTGTTTCTTAATATTTATATCTTGACAAATAATTTATAGTCGAAACCACTATAGGCAATGTGTATTATCGCCATAAAAAATCGAGTGGCCAATGCGAATCGATAATACCGATGGATTCCATCGTCGTATATACCTGCTAAATTCGTATTTGTTTACCAATCTCGATCGATCATTCGGCAGCGCCGTTCCAACGAGCTCCCTTATCGTGTCGTTGTATATTTTAACATTTTACCAGAGAATTTTTATCTTTGATTTCAAGTTCTGCCTGAACACCTTTCTATTTTACAAAGTATATCTTGTTCTGTATTTATAACGTGTCCAATTCGATCACGGTCTGTGGCTTACTTACTTAATAAAGACATTGTACAAGTAACGACAAACTGTTATAGATTTCTATTAGTAGATATTTCTGGCAAGTATGGAATCCTGGAGATAAGTGTTTCTGTAGAATCGAGGCAAATGGAATTCCTGCGAAAGATTTATAGATGAGCAAAATGTGAACAGAAGAAAAGTTATATTTTTCTAGAGATTGAAATAGAATAAAGGGATAAATTATTTCTAAAGAGATGGGGGGGAGATAGTTTTAGTAAAAATAAAAATTTAACTTGCTTCAAAACTGAAGTAGAAGAAGTAACAGATTTCTAAGTAAATAGAGAAACGTGAAAGTTTTATAAAACTAGAAATTTAATTTCTACAATAAAATGGAATAGATTTCTTGCAATATGCAGGGAAAACCTGAGAGATTTTGAAAAGAATAATTATAAATATGTGAATCGTATAAAAAAAAAATTTAGATTCCTAAAGAAACTAGAAATAAAATCCCTACAAGACCGAAGAAATAAATAAAGAAAAATAAAAAAATAAAAAAAGAATCTCCAAAATAAGGAAAAACAAATAAATAAAAATCGAAATCTTACGAAATCTTACGAAATGTTAAAATTTCCTCGGCCTAACCCTTCTTCTAAAATATTCCATGGAGCGAAATGAAACGAGGTATTTAATCGAATTACGTCCCATTCCACGAGAAAAGTTGCCACGGTTTACGCTTCTGACAAAGTCGTTAAGATCGTACTTACGATTCGCGCCTCTTATCCTTCTCTCTCTCTCTCTCTCTCCCCTTGACTCCCTCTTATCTCTCGTTTCAATGAAAACCGACTCATACCCGCCACGGATCGATAAGAATCTAAGCGGTGTCGGTCGTTAAGAATAAGGACAGCTTTTGCATAATCCGATTCACGAAGCGAGAAACTATTCTCGTCGCGAATACTTCGCCTCGGAATTCGCGTTTACTCTGTGCGCAACTTGCAAATTGCACTTGCCGCCGCATTAGAATTTATAAGACTGTTGCGCATGCGCGCGCGTGTGTAATTATCGGTGGACCAAGTGGGTTTGTAACGAGGGCAATTGAATCGTGGAAATTGACTTTTCTTTGCTTCGAGGTAATTTAGATCGAATGGTTAGATCGATGAAGGGTTGGAAAGAATATAAGGAAGTGTTTTAGATAATTTTGGATAACATTTTTATTTTTTTTAGAATTTCGTGGTAGCGTTGGAAATAAATTAACAGATGTATGAAACTTCTTAATGGAATAGTTGAGAGATAGTTTTCGAGAAAATATTCGTTCGTCTTATATTATATAACATAGTTTCTTAATGTATTTTAGTTTTTATTTATACATATTTATACATGGTTAATCGAAGGAAGCAAAAAAGTAATTAAGATATAAGAGAAAGATTCGTCTCATAGATCGAAATTATTTATTTAGCGCAGAACATTAATCGAGGGACAAAGAAACTTTGAAAAGTTAAATATTGAAATATACTTGAGAGATTTAAAGGGTGTTAAAAGAAAATTATTTTTCTTTTGATAATATGGAATTCAATTATAACTTCTACAATAAAATGTTATTGTTGAAAATAATTCATGACGGATTGTAAGAAAGTAAGGCATTTATTCTACTATTGTTAGAGATCAATTCTCCGCCTACGGAATAATTCACTGTGGACCCGATCATAGGATAAATTGTTCTGGGGATGCAATAACAATAAAATTAATCATTACTGGTTTCTCTTCGGATCAAGAGTCCATTCATCTTTATTTCATCTGCAGAATATTAATGTAATCGTAGAATATCTTTGGAAAGGTTTATTTTGGATCAAAATAAATTTAAAAAAATTTAAAAAAATATTAATTAAAGCTTATTTATTAAATTATATATACAATTTGTATTAGAACGAAGCAAGATGGAAATAGAATGAGATTGCTTTAAGTATCAATCCACATTTTTGTATATTAACTTTTATGCTTATCTCCAAAGATGTTCCATGAATATATTAACATTTTATAGATAGAATTTTTTAAAACTTACGAAAGGAGACATTTTAATTTTCTCAAGTTTTTACAAGACATCAATTTAACTTAATTATTATATGACTATTAAAAAATTGTCAAACACGATATACGAATTTTATCAATTTCTTTCAAGTTATCCCCTAATAGTTTCTTATTTTCTCAATCATTAGGAAATTATTTACTAAATAAACTAATTATATTATCAATTTTTTTAAAATTCTCTACAACAAATAATTTTCTCATCTCATTTAAATATTGCGGTCTTGAGAAGAAAAAGAAAAATCAATCATTTGTGCATAGAAGCGTAAAGATCATGGTTCAACAATTATTATTTCGACGATGAGGTATATTACTTATTATATTATTCGAAAGGGATTACTCGAAGTTAGAAAAGTGTGTATTTGAGAATACCGATCGGTGCGTGCACGATGATAAACGAGCACAGAAATGCTTCGGACGTTATCACAATTGGACCGATACGGGCTCGAGATATATCCGCGACGTGTTCTCGCGTTCTACGGCATTATGATGCAGGCATTTGGAGAGCGCGGCTCGGAGCCTCTGGGCGATTTGCATTCGAGGCGCATGCCACCGACGTACGACGAAACAGGTTCATTTTCTCGTCTCGAATGAATGAAATCGTTCCATGTTACGACACGCGTTTCATTCGTGCTTCCTTTTTTTATCCCCTATATTTTATATTTTACAATATAATTACATCATACTAGCTGAATAACTTTCTAACAATGTTTTTATAATTTGAAAGTTTATATATGGTAAACTTTAACTATAGGTGCAGTTATTTAATCTGATTAATTTTGTTAATAGTTGTTGATAGTTAGTATTAATTTGCTCGAAAATCTAAGTATTTATATTATTACGATTTTTCTTTAAATTAAAGGGAATTTTTTTTTATAATAATAAACTGCACTTAATGCTTCGTTTCTTTTTTTCTTTCTTCGTTAATAGAGAAAGAATCGATATAGAATAATTTTTTTTATCTTGTTAGAAGAAAAAGAGATTCCTGTTGCCGATATTTTAAAATCCTACGTAATAGGCACGTAATATTTAGAATTTTAAATTTCAGCAGTATTTATTAATTACTTAATATAATTAATTATTAAACGATACAGAGAAACACTAATATGGGTTAACTTCCTCTCGTGTAACTAGAATCTTCTTTGTTTATGGGAGAAGAAAGTTTATGGTTACATGTTTACGATTGTGGTTTATTAGATTTTTAATTCGATGCGAAGTCTAGAAAGTAAGAATTACTGTAAAAAAAAAAAAAAAAAAAA
>NW_006263370.1:13157-14729 GCF_000469605.1 Apis dorsata
GTTGACAGTTAATGGAGTTTTGCGCCTCAAATCCGATTTGGTTATCACGTGTATTTAGTATCGTTTAATTATCGAGAATGGTTTAACCAATGGATCCGTGGTATAGAAATGCGTCGTCAAGAGGCAATTTGTTTGATTTTATGATTTTCTAGTATTACATAAGTCCAGTCGTCGTAATCTCGTCTTAAAATTTTCGTTTTTGTCCCCTTTATAGTTTTCCTCCTCTTCAAAATATTATTTTATGGATCAGGTTTTAATAATTCTTCTTTTTCTTGTGTTTTAAAAATTTTCATCGAATTTTTCTTTTCTATTTTTCTTTTTTTTACCATTATTATTATCATGAATAGTTTCGATATTCTTTCCTTATTTTTTATTTCATTATAATCTAAATCTAAATCTCTTAGGATTCTTTTCCATATTTTACAACATTTCTAAATAAGTACTTGGTTCTTTCATCTTATATATTATCAATGTAATAATGCAAGTTTTGAAATTATTTTCCCTTCTCTTTTTCGCTATCTTTCATCTCCTTTTCCCTCTCCCTGTTATCATTCGAAGAAAAAATTCTCTGCCTTTCATTTTACACTGTACTATTTTATTTTATACGTTATATTTATATCATAATGTCAAACCCGCGATTTAAATTCTTATAATTAAAGTGCACGCGCATAAATTCTTTAAATAATGATAAATCGTTATCAAAATTTATAATACGTTGGTAAATTACTCGACAACCGAGTCACGTATTCAATAACACCTTCTCGTTTATGGCACATGTTCCGAACGATCGTCAAACTGGCATTATACCATAAAGATAATTATTATTGCTACATGTCGAACGAGGGATTACATGAATTGATACTCGGAACTAATTATCGAGACACTTGATAAATACAATCAAAATACAATTTGAACGAAGTGGCAAAAAGCGGGAAAGGATAAAAAAAATTAGATAATCCAGTTGACATTTAACTCGGTGCAAATCAAACTTAATTATATGCGTTCGTTAAATTTGATCACGCATTACCTTTCCTCGAATCTAACCGTTCCTTATCCAGATTTAACGCGCTATTATTTGGTTATTTAAACGATCAGAAAAATCGAGAGTTATTCGATAGATGCGATTAAGAGATACGAGGTACGAGTTTATCCATTTATTATTCTCTAATGTATAATCTAGTGTTATTAATTCATGTAAATTGGAAAAAATAATATTTCAAAAATATTTAGTTAAATTTATTTATAATATATCTATAACTAAAACATTTTAAATTTAATAACAACTTTTTATCCATATCCTTATTCATAAACGTTGTGTATTGATATAGGAGTGGTACGTACACGTACATTTTCACGTAATAAGCGATGAAACGTATACCTCGCTATGCAATCACATTAAAATACAAAGTTAAAAAGCGGAAAGTAAAGAAAAACAAAATATCTAATAATACTTCTATCTCTTTTTCTTTATCTCTGTTAACTCCCTCACGCGGTATATTTTAAATTGCACGTAATTTTAAACGGTGATCGCGTGAGCTCGCCGACGAGATTGGCAGCGAGAGGAGATGGGAG
>NW_006263370.1:15019-24350 GCF_000469605.1 Apis dorsata
ACCTACGTGAGCGTACTTTAAAGGCGTACTTACCTCGGTTGTAACGGTATATCGTGCGATGTACAGAACTGTGAGCAGGGAGAGAGAGAGAGAAGGAAAGAAAGAAAGAAAGAGACGAGCGTTTGTGGAGTGTATGCACTGCGCCACTCGGCGAACGAGTGGAAGAGTAGATAGGAATAGGAAAACAGAAAACGAGAGAGAAACGTTGCACGATAAGTCCCTTCTTATGCGTCTTGTTAGTTGATGAATCTTTCTTTCCTATTCCTTCTTTTCGTTTTTATATATTTTCTTTTTCCATTTAGATAATTGATCTTTTAAAATTGTGTATTTTTTTTTATTTATTTCTTAGTAATTTTATATATATTGTATTGATTTTCTAGTGCATTAATATCAAATACTAGTATCCTAATAAACACAGGTAATTGGTTATGGAAGATAAATGGATTGATGCAATAGTTACTATATATCAGATGAAAATTAACACATTGTTTCTTACATCTTCAAAATTATTCTTACAAATTTAATTTTAAAAATACTTGTAATTTAAACACGGTATATATATTAAAAATTCCTCTTTCTTTTTCTTCCAAAAAATATTTAAACAAAAATGATTTATAACGATCGTTTTCAACCGCTCGAAACAATCGATTAAATCGAAAGTAATTCACAAGCGAATTCAATTATTCCATTCACGTTAACAAGAAACTCTCCCGTGAAATCGAGCTTCCGAAGGAGATAACCTTCGCATTTCGAACCGGTGATATATAACTCCCATAACTCGATTCGACTTAATCATATCCACGTTTTCCTTTTACCACGATCTTACGATCGTTCTATACGTAATAAAGATACATCAAAGTGTAGTGAAAATCGTGGAACAAACGCGTGAGAATTATTCTCGTTCCTTTCCACGTAAATGGATTGCCTCTCTCGTCATTGTTTCTCCCTTGAGATTCGTGTCTCTTGGAACGAGTAATGAGGTTAATTGGGAACGTAAAAACGGACGGATGAATGAACTGATGAATGGACGAGGCGTTGTGAATGAAAACGAGGGTTCGTAATTTGTGCTAGAATTAATTATCATTCGGCAATTTTTTTTTTTTTATCAGTTTCAGTTTAAATAATTCTTGTTCTCTTTCGAATATAATTTGGCTCGAATCTCTCGTTTTTTCACTGATATATAGCCGAGAGTCGAAAAATAATTGAAATAATTCGTTTCATAATTCCGACAGGGGGAGGATAAAGGGGAGAGGAAGTTGGGTTTGTTTTTAAAAATGAAGAAGAATTTTGAAAATAGTTAGGGTAATGTGTTTTAAAATTTCCAAGGGTTTTGGAAAGTTTAATTGTAGTTCTCTGTCAAAGTTTAACTTTGCCCATAGTTTCTTTAGAAATTAGAAAGTTTAACTTTACTTGTACTAAAGTATTTTAAAGTTTGGAAGCGAATAGATTTGGTCTATCGATGAAAGTTTAATTTTATCTTTTAATTTTTCATCGTTGCTATTTATAATAATGTATTTTAACATTTTTTTCAAGTGTCTTGATTTTTCTACGAAATTAAATTTATGATATTATAAAAAGAATTTCCTCACTTTTATAATTATATGGTTTTCATCCGACACGCTCGATCAATCGTTAATTACATAGAAAGCAATTAAAAAGATAGTTATTGACATTAATGAGGGAAGAAGGACGAGAAGTGAAATAGAAAATGAATGAAAGTTTTGCTAATTTTAAACATTGAATCGAACTTGAATAATATTTGCCAATTTTCATTTTTTCTATACACATATATTTCTTATCTTTTTTTTTTTTATTGGAAATTTTGGATATTTTTTTTTTAATGGAATTTTTAACATTCATATCCATTTTAATTAATGAATTATCGAGATTCGGTATAATGAATTTGAAGGATTTTTATTCCCTGTATATTTTATTATTTGAAAAAAGTGAAAGTTTTTAACATATTGCGCAAAGAGAATATATATTTATGTAATATTCACCTATGATGCAATTTTATTATTGTTCTCGCGTCATTTTTTTTCTTCTTAGTTAAATTTTTCTGTCAATTTTATTTATTATTACTTGCATAACAATCTATTAGTAAAATATTATTTTGTCTATAAATTATTTAATTTCAAATTTTAATAATTCGTAAAGCGTACCAATTATTTGAATTCACCTTGCAATTTCTTCTGAAATAACGAATTAAATATTCCAAATTCTAATTTCGAACATGATTATGATCCATTATCAATTTCGTTCAAAATTTAAACTTTCTAGAACAATATATATATATATATATATTCCACCTACTTCCTCCTCTTCGAATTCGAAGATTTCATCCAATTTGCACGAAACCAAAGCCACCTTCTTCACTTTCTAAAAAAAATTATCGAAACTCCACTCGAATATCGTGAAAATTAATAGAAATAAATTGATCGAGATCGGTTCATTCCCATCGCTACCCCGATGGAACGCGCGTGGCCAAAGGCAACTCTGATTTAGCAACTCCCTCGTTTGGTTTCGCGATAACGCGCGCCTCTATTGACCGCGCGCTAACCGTAAATTAGAGGCTAACCTTCCGAGCTGAAGCTCGTGCGTCCGCCTTTTCTCTCCTTTTCTCTCCCCGCTTTCTCGCGAGGAAAACCACGGGTGTCTTTATTCCATTGCTCGTCCGTGCGGCGCAGATGTGCATAAACAGATATGATCGATTGACAAGCTGTCATTTCGCGTAAAAAGGTCTTGGAATACATTATCGACCACTTTTACATTACGCAAAACGTAAGGTTTCTGGAACGACCGTGGGTAAACACACTTTTCCCTCGTCGAATACGACTAAAGTGGAACGTATCTAGAAAATTAGATTAGAAAATGGTGTATGTTTACAATACAACGGATCGACAATGGACGTTTTATATTTTACTTATCCTCTGGTTCTTTTTTAATTACAACTTGAATACGTTATTATTCGTTTATATTTACTTTTTTATATCCTTATAGCTTCTTTCGTAATAAATAAACGACTTGAAAGACGTGCTCGTCTCCAAAACTCGGCCGATTCTTCCATCGAATCGCAAATTTAATATCACCGCAATATCTTAAATTATATATCTACGATGCGCAGTTTACAAGAACTAGCAAGCAAGCTACCACAATGGCTGGCGATAAATCACGAGATACAAGGTACACCCGAAAGGACGTAAGATGGAAGGAACGCGCAACGATCCATAGATCATCGCGCAAGGAAACGGCGAGAGGGCATAAATCGAATCTTTTATTACGTCCAGGTGTCGAAAAATCGGAGGGAGCACACACGCCGATGAGATAGCGATCGGGTTTTCCTCGTGAAAGTGTTGGTGGCTCGCGTCGAAACGAAGCGAGATTCTCGTTTTACGAAACGTTTGATACGCCACTTCTCCATTCAAATTTTCCAACTCCTCGTTGCTTGTCGCCGTAAAGGAAATCGAAAGTTTTCGCGTATTTTTTTTTCCTTTTTTTCACACCTCCATGTGGGAAAGTGAGTGGCGCGAGATCCAAAGTTTCGTAATAAATGGATTTATTTTTGAGAAAGTATCTATTGTATATCGAAAATATATTTTGTTTTGAGCGAAAATCGAAGGCTGTCGCGATATCTTTTTTCAAGAATTTTTAGTAGAAATTAAATTCTTATTTATTCAAAATTCATTTCAAAATTCTTCCTTGATATTCTAATAAAATAGACGCGATAAAAAGTAAATTGAAAATTAAACCTTTTACTTTTCGATGCGTTCGTTGCCAATTTCATTTTAACAAAATTACAGTCATAAAAGAAAAAAAAATAACCCACTTTCTTATCTCGGTCAAATTACATTCTGGAATAATCCAAAATTATTTAGAAATCCATTTGCATCCTCGAACGAAAACTACAAAGCATCAAAAGCTTCTCACTTTGCCATTTAAGAGGGCAACATCGGTATGATATGTTTGAGGTATAGAATTTTGTGTTTGTAAGATTTAGAGGCGTAAATCGCGCGAATTGGATCCATGGGGAGACATGAGACGATACTTTAAACTCACCTTTTCCCCAATCTTTAATCCAGATTGCCGATAGAAGCGCACGAACCATCGACCTCGCCTTTATGATTTCCTTCCCTCTTGTCGTTCCTTTTTCTCTTTCTTTTATCTCTTAGCATCCCTTGCCCCCTTTATTCCTGGTCTTTTATTAAGAACGATCGATAAAGCTTTGGATGTGATTCTGTGACATTGAGTCTCTTTGTTTGTTGGAATTCTGATTTTCCAGAGAATCGTGATTAAGATCGAATAATGTGATTAGATTTGACTTAGGATTTTTGGAGATGGGATTGTTTTATTGATTTATTGAAGGGTTAGGAATAGTTTATAGGATGATTGAGAATCGTTTTCTTTGTTTTATAAACGAACAATATTAGTATTTAGAATTTTCTTGAGATTGTTTTAAGGATATTTTTTTGTTTATTTTGAAAAAAATTAATTTTTATTAGTTACACAATTGATTCCATTAGCGTGAAATTCGTTTACATTGTTTGTTGCAAAGGGAATAGAATTGTTAGAAATGTTCATGTCATAACGTTTCAAAGTATTTTTCAATTTGAAAGATGTAGAATTAATGATTTTTTTAAATTGTTGTACAAGATCAATCTTAAATTCCTGGTTAAAATAATCACGGTATTTAAAACTAGATAAACTTATACGAGTGAAATATACTCTCGCTAAATTAGATGGTTAAAATGCAAATCTAACGGTATTTATGGATTATCAAAGGTGAATTATTAAACTATAGAAATACTTGTGTGTAAAACTAAACTTATCACGTACGTAATTAATAGACTGGATTCTAAAGTAGGCAGTACCAGGTCTCATTTATAGCCAGAATTAACCTATTGAATTGTAAAATTATTGCGATCTTACAATATTCGTTTCTTATTATTAAGATTAAAAATCAACAAAGCTAGGCTATAAATTGCGCGCTGCGAATTCAGATCGCTTGAAAACCTATAAGAACTAGAATTCGATCCAATAATATAATAAGGAATAATATAATTCTAATATATTGACAAAATTGAAACAGGATTATAAAAACCTATCAAAATTATTAAAACATAAATCTACTAATCTAATAAAATTTCCCTTCTATTTAAATTTATATTATCACCTTCGATCATTCTTTTATTAAACAACTCGTTCGAATTTATACAAAATTTCTATTCCACAAATCGAGAAAAATCTGAATCATAAAATAGAGTTAAAAAAGATTAACAAAAACCAGTAAAGTTACAAATAAATTAAAGCACACGAAATCAACAAAGAATCGGAAGGATAATTAAAAACTAAATTAAAAATCAATAATTCCTATCACAAATATATATTAAACCCATATACAAACACCATCGATCAAATACCCAACGAAATTCGAGGCTAAATCTACGAAAGAGCGGGAAAAAAAGAATCCCGTTTCGTTAACGTGTAAAGCAAACATTGGAAATCCCCTAGCCTCGTCATAATGTCGGGAGGGGCGCGTTAGAGAGTCCATTCGATCGAGAATCATCGTTTCACGATGGAGATTTATAAGGGTAGCCAGAAGGGAGGAGGGGTGCGCGATATGGCACGGGTTCTCGGATACATTGTGCGACGGTAGCCGCTTCTGCGGGGTGGTTTAACCGGTATTACTCGTAGGAAGGGGTTAGAAATGTTGTATGGTCGACGGTACGGACAACGAGGCCGGCCCATTGTCCTGCAAATCCCACCAAATTTTATTGCTCGTTCTCCGCGTGTGTGCCTGTTGTCGAATCACTTACACCTATTGAATCGTTCGCTCTGGGAAAACGATACTTTGGATCGTGATTGCAAATTAGGTTCCACGGTTCCTTTTGAATAGGGAGGGGTTTGTTAGATTAATAAATAGGTGATTACGAGGTATTCTGGGTTGATTTTGTTTTATTTGTTTGACAAAATTGGTATATTTTGCCGCGAGTTTGTAGTTTTTTTGAATGAGTGTAGGAAAAAAGTTATTGTTCTTTGTCGGTAGAATTTTGTAAATAGTTCATTTTCAGTTTTATATTTTGGTGAACGAGGGTTTCTATAAATTTTACATCAATTTACAAAAATTCGTTGAATTGTATTCGATCGATGGATTAATTTAAAAATTTATTTAAAATTAGTTTAAAATTTTTTTTTAAAATTTAGGATTAGTTTAAAAATTGTACAATTATTTTCCTCTCTCCGCAATAATGCTTAAGAAATATCCAATTTTAATTCGTTCGTTTGTTCGAAGCAACAGAATCGTTATTTCCTTTCGCATTGCCAAATCAAAGAATTTTTCGTGAAAAAATAAATGATTCATTCGATAAGTTTTTGACTGTTAAAAATGAAAAATTAATTCTCTGTGCAAGATATTATCGTATTACTTGTAATAGTATTAATAGTAATAATATAATAATTAATAGTAATTATAATAATAAATAATAATTAATACATTTTTGTAATCGGGGACTTGGCAAAACGAATTATTCCGGATGTTAATAATCATAGGAAAGGAAAACAAATTTTCCAATTTTTCCATTCTACTTTAATTCCATTCTACTTAACCAGTCGTAAATTCGGCAAAGTTTCAAAGGTTAATAAGAAATCTTAAGAATGGTTAAGTCAGTTGGTGGCATTTGGAAAAGCTCGTAAAGCTATTCACCCTCCAGGTAACGAATACCAAAATCAGATGAAAGGATTTTTACGGTATTTCGAAAGCATGCTTATTGGACCTTTACTAATATTTTTCGAAGGTGTCAGTTTCTCTTGGTCGTTCGAGCAAGACGGATCGTTTGAATTATTCATTCGTTTTTGTATCATTATTTATATTATCCTCTCTGAAAACTGGAACTATGCTCAGGTAACAATTATTTAAATTGATAGTTTTATTTCTTTAAAAAATTTTTTTTAAATTCAATTATATATATTTCTATTATATTTATATTTCTTTCTAAATTCAATATTGAAGATAAAAATTCGTTATTTAGAATATTCTTTAAATACAGTTTTGCAGTGCAAAAGATTGTGAATCCTTTCGTTAACGCATTCGAGATCGATGTATAGATCACGAAGATTTTCTATTTTATCGCGAATGTATAGTCACGTCATGAAGTTTTCCAAGAAAAGTGAAAAAAGATTTTCCACGTATTTCTGTGTATGCATTTGTGTCAATGCAAATGTAATTGAAAATCAATACTTTTTGATCTCAAATTTATTAATAAACAGCCATAGGATAAATATTTTTATTGCATTGTTTTGCATTATTATTGCATTGTTGACATTTCTCTGATTTGAATTACTTTCGATTTCGATACAAAAGGGAACGAATGAATCGTGTTATATAAAAGGAGCGAATAATTAAATTATTTAAATATTCAGATATTTTTAAGTTAATAAATGATCTCTTAATGCTGGAAAGATTGATTTGAAGACTAATTACAAAAGATTTTTTTAATAAGAGAAATAAGAAAATGTTTAAAATAGATTGGTCAATATTAAAAAATCTAAAAAATTACCAATTTAAATTAAATTTATCAATAAGAGAGAATTATATTATACAATAAATTTGGCGAAACGACGGAGAGATACTCAAACTAATTTTTACCACGAATTTCACAGTCGATAAAAGGATATTAAATTCTTACCATGTTAGTTAGGTATATGCTAAACCGCAAAGTCCATAACCGTTTGTATCAATCAGTCACGACCCACTCGAATTCATAAACCAATCTATAAATAAAATCGAACTGAATTAAACGTTCGTACTCGATCCATTTCCAGTTTCGATATATATGTATAAATAAGTAGACGTATTATTTTAAATATTTTATTATAACCCTTTCACTTAATTAAGCAGAACGTTTGAAACAGATTATGTTAATGTTAGAAAGAAAGATTTTAAACTTGAGGAACGAAAAAATAATCGATTCTTTGATATTCAAAATCAACTGTTATTTAATATTTAATATCACGAATGAGTTTTTTCGCGACACATTTTATAGAAATACGTTGCACGCGATTTAAAAGTGATTCGAGATTGTTAAAACAAGATTATTATAATATATAACATCGATAAAAATTATTCCAATGGATACAAATGGTAATGATAAATTTTCTTTTTCCTATAATAAATACTCGATATATTTTGCACTCGTTGCAATGCACAATTTACATCGATCGGATAATCATACATCGTCACACACATCTAAATATTCTTTTCGAGCCTCGCGTTGCGCGACGTCATAAGAATAACACCTTGTCATTAGTAAATGGATACAGTAAATTTGTATTACATTTGTGTCTATGAAGTAATACCTTAGTATCTAATAATATATTAGCAAACTCGAAAATGTATTTCTAAATCAATTCCTCTCTTTGCGCTCGGACGAAGAAACTAATAAAAATAATTCGTAAATAATGAAAAAAGTAACAAAAGTTTTAAATTTTACATCGATTTTTAAATCTTTAAATCTTCGATCCTTTTTTAAACGCATATTTATAAATTTCTCGAACAATTCGTAAAATAATAAAATCGCGGAACGAAGTTATCCCGCTTTAAAGAAGATAAGTATTCGAGAGAACGTAAAGATATTTTGCGAACGCGTACTCGAACGTGTACTAAAGTGCGATCGATCGGTGTTTCAGGTATCGTGGAGGCAATATGTCGGTGCTTCTGGAAGCGAGGTCTTACAGGCCTTTCAAGTCCTCGGAGGAGTATCTGATCGCGATGAAAGAGGATCTGGCCGAGTGGTTGAACGCGCTGTATCCGGAGTTGAGAATCAACGTTGACAATTTTATGGACAGGCTGGACACCGGCGTCGCTCTCTGCAAAGTAAGTGGCCGTGGAACGATTTATATATTTCCCAGAAGTATAAACTAGCATTAACTTAAGCGTCTCCCTTCTGTCCATACCGATACACGCGTGGATACATTTAAACAGAATTTGGCGAGAATCGTTGAAAATCATAGAGAATCATATTTCTAATATTCGTGGAGTTTTAGTGGAAAATATTTTCCTTTCAACTTTTGCATTTTTAATTTTTAATGTTCCTTTTCTTTCGTTTTCTTTAGATAAAATGTGACGGAATTTCGCATTTTTAATTTTTTATTTTTAATGTTCTTTCAACTTCTTTCAATTTCTTTCAACTTTCACATTTTTAATTTTTTATTTTTAATGTTCCTTTCTTTCGTTTTCTTTCGATAAAATGTGAATTTGGCGAGAATCGTTGAAAATCATATTTCTAATATTCGTGGAGTTTTAGTGGAAAATATTTTCCTTTCAACTTTCGCATTT
>NW_006263370.1:24602-29411 GCF_000469605.1 Apis dorsata
GTTCCTTTCTTTTTCTTTCGTTTCCTTTCGATGAATTGTGTGTAAAATTTTTAATTTTTAATGTTCCTTTCTTTCTCTTTCGTTTCCTTTCGATAAAATGTGAATTTGAGGAGAATCGTTGAGAATCATATTTCTAATATTCGTGGAGTTTTAGTGGAAAATATTTTCCTTTCAACTTTCGCATTTTTAATTTTTAATATTCCTTTCTTTCGTTTCCTTTCGATAAAATGTGACGGAATTATATAATTCTTGGACGGCAAAGAGTGGTTTTCCTAGTTTGATGAAAAATTTCATGATTTTTATCTCCTTTTTCTTTTTCCTATTATATATTACGTGTAAGATTAAAAAATCGAAAGTAATAAAGTAAGTTTTAAAAATTGAAGGAAACTGGTTCTAAAAATTATATTCAACCTGCGTTTGATATATTTTAGAGAGTTTTGTCTATTTATCGGATGAAAGAGATCTTGTTAAGAGGAATTCCAATTCTACTCGGTCGTAATTCAATTTTACTGCTATGATATTTCCGGCCATTAAACGGTTCGTAGATCGCAATACTCGGGATTATTTAAGCTTAAGGAAGCAGAATAGAGATAGAATAAAGATACTCGAAGATGGTATCTTTCCCTTTTAATCAATTTTTAATCGAGAAATCGAAAGACGAAAATTTAATTCCCCAGGCATGTATCGCGATAACGTTTCAGCAAAGAATTTTTTTACAACAAAAAATTCGTTAAATTATTTAAAAAAAAAAAAAGAAAGGCTTATCGTATTGACCCGGTGGTTCCTAGAAACTTCTTGAAAATTCTGCTCGTGAGTAACGTTAAAACGACGCATGCGACAAATGTACAGAGACGACGTATACACGGTCACAGCAACACTGTTGAAGCGTTAAATGGAAACGCATAGAAGGCACGTTCCTCGGATCGTGAAACGGAGGAAGAAGGATGCGTGTGACGTCCACCGGAAGCTGTTGCTTCAACGCCGCTTGAATCACGAATCGAGTCGGCGCGTGTGACGCGATGAGGAGCGAAAGAAAGAGACGGAGCAGCTTCTTCGCGTGCCCCTGTTTCCTCCCCCTTTTTCTCTTCCTTCCAACCCGTTACAACGGGAAAATTTACATTTCGTATCCAATTATCGGATATATAGAAACACAATTCGATGCAATTCGATATATTTGAAACGTTCAAAATTATCGTATATAAGAAAAATTTTTGTTCAAATTATTCGTCATTCTATTTTCAATAGTAAAAGAAAATTGTTTGGAAGATTTTTCTCTTGATCGATGATAAAAATAAAATCAAATAAAATAAAAAAATCCGGATATATAGAAACACAATTCGATGCAATTCGATATATTTGAAACGATCGAAGTTATCGAATATAAGAGAAATTTTTGTTCATCATCCTATTTCAATAGGAAAAGAAAATTATTATTTAAAAATTTTTCTTTTGATCGATAAAAATAAAATGGAAAGAATCCGGATATATAGAACACAATTCGATGCAATTTGATTTCAAAATTATCGTATATAAGAGAAATTTTTGTTCAAATTATTCGTCGTCCTATTTTATTTGAAAGATTTTTCTCTTGATCGATGATAAAAATAAAATGGAAAGAATCCGGATATATAAAAACACACTTCGATGCAATTCGATGCAATTCGAAACGTTCAAAGTTATCGAATATAAGAGAAATTTTTGTTCATCGTCCTATTTCAATAGTAAAAGAAAATTATTTGGAAGACCTTTCTTAGGATCTGATCCGTGCTAGAGGTGGTAAAAATGAAATGGAAAAAATTGGCGAGCAGCAGACGGTAGCCTTGCGGATTGGCAATTTTTCCGGCGAGGTAGTCCGGTTAAATGAATTCCCCTCGCGTGAAATAATCAGGGCCCACTCGTCGTTTCTCGTCGAAACGGGTTCTCCTTCCCGAGCGTGGTTTGGTTGATAAAGCATAAGGCGAGTCGAGTCGAGTCGGGAATGTCGAGTGGAAGCAGCGGAGGCGATCATTAGTCGGATCGAAAGAGCCGCGAAAACCGAGAAAAATGGCGGCCGTCTGCAACTGGAATGGCCATTATTATTAACCGTATATATATATATATATATATATTTACTCTCGAATTGCACGCTGTGAGACGAAGTAGATGGAAACACAAATGGAATGGAAACGAAGGAAGTGGCGGGGTCGAAGAATCCGCGATAAATTTCGCGGAATTTACTATCTAGATAAATGAAGGGAATTTGCATCGGGTGAAAATAAGTGGTCGCGGTCGGGCGTAACTCGGCTCTGTTTATAGCCACGAGACTGGTTCGACTGGACGCGTGTAAACCGTGTCGCCAAAATGTTGACCAACGATCGATACGAAGTTGTTGCGTATCTCTGGAACGGATCGTGTCCCCAGCGGCTTGTCGCTTTTCGATCTTTTCCATTACGGGAGCTGTTTGCTACAGGGTGTGTTTAAGATGAATGGATTCGATAGGCTTTGAATTACCGATCGGATTACTACGGGATCAAGGGTGTGGACACAGTGGCAACGAGCGTGAAATATTCCGTTTTTACTGGCGGGATATGGATAGTTGTCGTTGAGTTAAAAAGTTGAAGAGTATCGTACGATGATCTAGTAGATCTTGAACGATCGTATAATTAAACTTTTTCGATGTTGAATTTATAGTTATCGCTCGTTGAACAATTTTTCTTATTTATATTTATTATAGTTGTGTTTAGTACAACCATAGGAATTATTTACACGTTCAAGCGTTTTATCTATCGCGAATTTGTATCACAGATATTTCTATAAGTAAAGATAATCACGTGTCACGTTACTTGTCAGCAACACTCCTTTCATTTTATCTTATTTCTCTTAAAATTGAAAAGAAAAAAATTTGAAATTCTTATCTTGTCATTTTCCCAAATACGTATTTTCGAATTTTCATTTCTTACACCTCTCTGAATAAGTAAATCTCGATAATTCTGAAAATATTCGAATTATCGAGATTCGTTCGATGTGTTCGAAAAGGGTCGAAATTGAGTCACCCCTTCACTCCTGAAATTAATCCACGATCGATTGATCAATTATCCGCGGAACAGGCGGGTATCGAAGCCGGGTTGTTCGACCAAAGCTGTGACACCGTCGAAGGAACACGGCCTCGTTCTATCTCCCTCGTACGATCGCGCTCGCCATCCAACAGATAGAACGGTGGTGCGCCGTTGGAGAGAAAAACCGACTTTCACTGATCTACGAGGAGCGTGGACTCGGGTGGGACTCGATTCCCCGCAAAACTGTCACAGCCGCGCCGCGTAAAATGGAGTTTTGGCTCGAATCGAAGCGGCCTCCATTCATGCTCGACATACGCTCGGAGTTCGTCGCGTGGGCTTTCGATTGCTCGATAGAAACCGAAATTTATACGTTGCAATGGTTTGATTTACTTTTCTTTAGGGGATACTTCTGGTGGGACGAAAGATTAAATAATTTTCCCCTATTGTTTTATCGATCAAATTTTTCGAAAGTTTTATTTTTCGTTAGTTTCAAGAATTGTGAATTTTCATTCGGATAGCGATCATCAAATCATGATTTACCAATCATTTATTTTTCTTTAGAGGATACTTCTGGTGGGGCGAAAGATTAAATAATTTGTCTTTATCGATCAAATTTTTCGAGATTTTTATTTTTCGTTAGTTTCAAGAATTCTGAATTTTCATTCGGATAGCGATCGTCAAATCATGATTTAGCAATCATTTATTTTTCTTTAGGGGATACATCTGGCGGGGCGAAAAATTAAATAATTTGTCTTTATCGATCAAATTTTTCGAGATTTTTATTTTTCGTTAGTTTCAAGAATTCTGAATTTTCATTCGGATAGCGATCGTCAAATCATGATTTAGCAATCATTTATTTTTCTTTAGGGGATACATCTGGCGGGGCGAAAAATTAAATAATTTGTCTTTATCGATCAAATTTTTTGAGAGTTTTATTTTTCGTAAGTTTCAAGAATTGTTGAGAATTTTCATTCGGATAGCGATCATCAAATCATGATTTACCAATCATTTATTTTTCTTTAGGGGATACATCTGGTGGGGCGAAAAATTAAATAATTTGTCTTTATCGATCAAATTTTTTGAAAGTTTTATTTTTCGTAAGTTTCAAGAATTGTTGAGAATTTTCATTCTGATATCGATTATCAAATCATGATTTATCATCAGTCTCGTAATTTTTCCATCTTTTCATCAATATATAATCATCATATTTTTCCATCATTCTAACCGGCTACATAAATTTCTTTCATCATCGTTACCTTCGACCAATCATAATCCAAAAATGAAAATAAATAAAATAGATTCATCGCGAAACCCATTCCATCGATTGTTAGAAAAAAAATCGTAGAGAAAATTCACCGTATTCAGATATTCAGAATTCTTATCGTTGGCCTGGCGTGCACGTTATTAGGCGTACCGCACCCTTCCACCTTGTGCTCTCGTCACGGCTCGTAAAGTCGACGTGGAAGTCGCAGAAGGTGGCTCTCGTGGACAGGCCTCTAGATCGGAAATTGTACTCGAACGTTGGCCATCGAACAACGAGGGGGAGAGGGGCGAGAGAGGCACCACGTAATCCTTTGCCGGCGCAATGGGGGCGCGCAGTCGATGTTACCTCCCCTCCTCCCTCCGCTCCTTTATCGCGGCTGCCTACTCTAAATATTTCTCTGGCATGAATTTATAACGACGACCACCGCTAATAACGAGTCACGACACCGATATTGCTTGTCCACGAACGGCCGTTCGTGGGCCAGGGTTAGGCGGCTGATGTGTGGCTCGC
>NW_006263370.1:29569-36330 GCF_000469605.1 Apis dorsata
CTTGGAGGAGGTGTTTGTGGGTGTTGCGTGTCTGGACTCAGGTCTGGGATATCGGGAGGGGGGTATAGGAAGGTTGGTGTGGGATTATCGGCAATTTCGATCTTTAATTGATCCCAATTGTGATTTTGGAAAAATTGGATGTCGTGGATGTTTGGAATATGAAAATTAATGGTTAATTTTAACGCTGTTTATCATTGAATTTTTTGATCGAGTTTCAATCCTTTGAGTGGCGTCGAATAAATTATTTAAATATAGGGAATATTTTTTGTCGTAAGAGAAAATTTCTTCTATGAATATATGTATTCGATAAAAACACTTCTCGATAAAATTCCGCTAAAATTCAATACAAAAAGTCTCGTCCATTGGATTAATCAACGGTAATTGTGTACATCTGCTTTCCTTGTCCCTTATTTCGAGGTGAATTAGAATTTACGGCTGTTCCATCGAGGTCTCGACTCGCGTAAACGCGCGTGTCCCCCTTTTTCAGCTTCCAAGAATCGCTTTCCTGGACGAAGATGATTTTTTTACCAATTAGCAGAATGGAAGAAACTCGAGCCGTAATTGGGATTAAACGATGCTTGTCCTTATTCGATCGAAGCGCGAATCATGCAAATTAATTGTGTTTAGAGGATAATCGGGGAGGGGGGAGGGGGTCCTCGGTTTTCTGGACAGCTGTCCAAAGAATCTCTTCCTAATCTTTAATTAATTTAAGTCTCTTTTTCTTTTTTTTTTTTTTTTTTTCGATTGGAATTGAATCGAAAGAACTTCGATAGAAATTCTAGGCAATTTAGACATTTTGAAAATTAATGAGAGATGGTTTGTTGATGGTTTTTGGGGATCGATTATTTTTGAAAAAAAAAAAAATCTCTCGATTAGAATTGTAAATTATTGTAGAAATCTAGTAGTTAAGGATTGCAAATTATATTAAGACCTTTCGCTCAGGATCGTAAATTATCGCGCGATCGTGCTACAACTTTGCAATTAAGAATCGTAAATTAACGCAAGATCTTTCCAATTAGGGCCTTGAATTATGAGATACAATTTAAGATATATAAATTATTGTAAAAAAAATAATAATTAGTTAGAGACGTTATTCTAGAATATTCTACGATTTAAGAATTCTACTATCGAGAAGATTATCTTGTAATTCTTAATTACCTTTTTAATTCAAAATCTTAACTTTTGTTTGATAAGATTATTCGAGATGAAACAATTGAATGTTACAATTAGAAACAATAAATAATTCAAAATTTATACAGAAATCAATAATTGCAAAATTGTAAAATCAATTTTACATTATTTAAAAATTTTCCTATTCCCATATATCCCAACCAAAATTAAAATGTATTTTCTCTTGAAGAAAAATAAAAGATGAAACAAGAATCGTTTTACCAACTCTACGATCCACTCTTCTCGAGAATTCGTTTTTTTTTTTTTTTCTAAAAAAAAACAAATTCCCGGGAAGGGGGGATCGGAGGGGTGGGAAAAACATTTTTTTTTTCTCTTTTTTTTTTTTTCAAATAATATAAAATATTTAATCCACGTTGTTTGAAATGGGAAAAAACGCGAAATGAGAAATTCCACACGGTACGAAACTGTCACGAGAATCGCGTAACAAGGATAGTTCGCGACTCGCATTCTGACACGTGTATTTCCCTATCTGGCCCGGGATATCTTGTTTTCCGCGCGCTCCTCGCTATATCTAGACCATTTTACATACATTTACATATAAGAGGACATTCAGCCGGCCGTCCTTGCCTGGCTTATATTATCCTTTTCGGAAGGCCATCCATTTTCCCCCTTTTTTTTCCATCCGTCGAGGTCGAATCTAATCGGTGGACTATTCTTTCAATTCCTATCAATCCCTTTGAATAATTTATCGGTCTCGTTAACACGTATGTGCTACTCATACGTGTATGTGTATATGGAGTTATGTGTTCGTAAAAGAGCGAAGTAGATATAAAGATATGGTAAATTAATGGTGTTGGGTACATTTGCATAATTTATACGTGCCATTATTGATTTCAACTTTGTTTTATTTCGAATGCAATTATTCGAAAATTATATTTTATCGAATTTCCGTTAATTGGAGACGTTATTAAGACAATGGAGCACGAATATTTGTAAGAAAAAAAAAAAAAAAGAAGAAAATTTAACGGATAAAAGAAGAATCTGCGAATAATAATATTTTTTATTTCTATTCGAACAAATTTAAAAAAAATATATTCTAGCGATGCATTAATTCCAAACGAGGAAACCATGTATTATTATCCTGGTAAATTACAAGGATCTCGATTGTGTTGCGATCGAAAGAAGTAAATATATGCAAATTCTCAAAGTTCCTAGACAGTTGTGCTCCAACAGTTCTATTTCCGTCGGTTGTTTTTCCCTACAACCCTATCCACTGCGCCTTTCGAACTCGGGGGAGGAATTGGTATATTTAGATGAAAAAAAGGCCGGATGGAAGGACGACTGTCTGTTTATTTTCGGTGCACTCGAAAAAGAAAAAAAAAAGAAAGAAAGAAAGAAAGAAAATGTTCGACTAGACCAGCCAACAAATCGTTTCATCATCACGATTTCCTCCCTCGCAGAGGGTGGCTCTGATACAAACATATTGCATCTTAATTCTTTCTCATTTTTTCATCTTATTTTCCTTTTTTGAAGGTAAAAAGTTTGTTGAAAAGGCAAAAAAATGTTAGAAAACTTTGATAAAACCGAGTGTTTACGTTTTTGTAGGTTAGATTTCTTTTTATCGTTTCTATGATTTATGAACGAGTAATTTTAGAATGATATTCTTTCTTTCTTTTTATATTTTTTTTTTGGTGGTAAAAATAAGAGTTTTATAGATTCTCATAGAATCGTAAACTTATTGTACTACTTTTATTGGATACATTCATATATATATGACGCATAAGTTACTCGTGATATAATAATATCATAAGTTAAATTAGAAAAACTATTTACATGTGGAAAGAGAAATTGTAATTAATATGAAAAGCAATTGGCCGGCAGACATATCGTTTGATCTTTCAACAGTTGTTTATTACCAATCTTCGTTATGCTTCGATAATTAAGATTAATCACCGTCATCTACGACAGCTATATTACCGTCTAACTTTTTGCGATCGATCAACATCTACTTGAACTTAATAATATAACAAATTAAGTCGAAATAGAATCTCTCTATTTAACGATGATTTTTTTTGGGGCAAAGACGCATGTTTACCAATTTTTTTTTTTACATTTTAAATTGCATTGAGTTTCAAACGAAATTTTCATTTGACTTTTCTATTAAAAAAATATTTTAATCCTCGTGTCCTTGTTTCGTTTAAACTCGAATTGCTTTAATAAAAAGTCGAATTTTTATTTTTATTGCACAAAGATTTAAACATTTGGCTAAATTATCGCTTATATGGTAAGTTATGAAATGTAATAAGAGTATCTCAACATTTTTATAGTTCAAAATTCTAAATTTTTCGAATTTTCACACTTACCATTTCTTCCAATTTTCTTTTAATCGATAATTTCCTTATCTCCCTTGACAATTCGGCTGTCGTCTCTCAAATTGAACTGTTTCGATCGTAAGTTGTTGTCTCGAGATTAAACCGAATAGGCGGCGACAAAGCGTGTGACACGGGCGTCACAATGCTGTTGTGATGTTTGAATCGTTGAAACGGCCGTCGGGAAGGATTAGCCGATGGAAAGTGCGCTTCATTCGGCGTAAAGTGGCCGTTGCATTCATTGCACGAAAGCGAAACGGGGCTGGGCGCGAGAATTTCCCTCGAATAGAAACCGTTTCTTGTATTCTTAAACAGTCGAGCTTTATCCATCGACTCTGTTATCAATTATGGAACTTGGAAATTATTTTTATTAAAATCATCACCGGTTTTATTTTTTTTTTTTGATTGATAAATACTTTTTACTTTGAATTTAGATGGACAAATATCCGGATTGAGAGCGAAAAAAGAATATTTTATGCCCTGTTTCGTTTGAATTGCTTTAATAAATGGATCTCTGTTGAAATATTTTTGCACATCAACTTTCAAACGTTCGATTCGATCGTCGTGGCTCAACCTTGCAAAACATGTTGCGCGAATATTACACCCTGTATAAATAAGTTAGACAAACTAAAACTAGACTAAACTGCAAACTCTGTTATATCTAATGGCACAACTTTAACACCGAGGGTCAAACAATCAACAACAATGTTTTTATTATATCCTAACCTCAACAAAGCAAACTCATCGCAATTTGATACGCTTAATGATCGTTTGATTGAAATATTTAATAAATTCAATTTTGAAATCGATATTACGAATTTTTTTTTTTTTTTTTGTTACAACTCTGATCTTAGCCAATAAAATTCACACTTACGTGTATCAAACTTAGAATCGCAAATATTTTAGAGTCATTTTCTGCATTCTTCCGTTGTTACCAGCACTGGTCGAGAATCGAAAGAGTCGATCGAATCGCGTCACAAATATCTGTTTTACCGGTTGTGTTGATTTCCATGAAATGTATTGCGGCGTTGGACCGGTCGAAGGCAGTTTTCCCACCGTGTGTCGGCTGTCACGTGGTAATCGACATCACCTGCCTATCAAGTAATTGAGCGCACAATTGCCCGTGCAAAATAATCCGTGCAATTAATGGCAACGTATTTATTCGAGATAAGTGCATCGTGACACGTTTTCTATTTTGTGGATTTTGTAGGGCAATAATCGTGAATTAATTTTAGAATTTCGTTTAAAGTTTGTGAAAAATTTTTTTATATTCCATAATAAGAATAAGAAAAAAGGAGTAAAATAGTAGTGTAATTTATAATAAAGATTGATTCAAGAGGTTAAACTCTCTTATTGTTAATATTATTTGTAATAGATCGTTCGATGAAATGTATGCGTTTATTGATGCAACAGGCATGATATGAATCAGATCGAGATTGTATATACTCGAATTGTTTAGAATTCTCGTTATTTGGTCGATTAATAATTGCACGATTCTTTCGACATCTCTATGCTTTCTACGTTCTATTTTCGTTTTATACAAAATTAAGAACTTTTTTTTTTTTTTTTTTTTTTTTAAAGATTCGATTTAATAAATTTGAAATATTTAATTTTCTCTAATTTCTAATACTTTTTTTAAATTTCCAGTTTAATCGAAACTTAATCCAGCAGTTGATGTATTACAAATTTATTACAATTTGAACATCTCTAATAAAGAAATTAATTGCAACTTATATAAACAATTTTTTTTCTTTCTCGATTTTCACAAATTTTTCCGTTTCATCAAAAATTATTATTCTTCCTTACTTTCATTTTACGGTACTTTTAAATATCCGTGAAATTATATAAATAATAAAATTATATAAAGAGAGGCAATTTTTTTCTCCAAATAATTAAATATTGGTTGAACATCATTTAACAACACTTTGATCAAAATTTTACGCACTTTCTAATCGGATATCAAAGTGAAAGGAAAATGGATGACGAGATTCGCTCCAAAACGCGGATAACGAACCTCTGGTAATAAGAATAGATTTCGAGCGTGAAAGAACAGTCGGCGGTTTTCTACCATGGATTACCTTGCACGGTAGAACGAGTTAAAAAGCGGATGTTTTCTATTCTTATGGGGCAATGCGTGTTTCGTCCTATGCTTTTCCGACTTTCCATTTTCCATGTGTAAAAAGTGCCAATTAAATTTAGCCATTGTGCGCCGAACGAAAGACAAACGGAAGAGGTTTTTTCGCCTCGATTTTCGCGACACACAGAAAACGGGAGGATGATTCACGACACTTGTGTCAGCCACAAATTACACCGTGAAATGTGAAAGTTTTAATATATCTATTATCTCTGGCAGGTTTGGAATTTGTTTCAAATTGACTTTCATGATTTTTTCTTTTTTCTTTTTTCTTTTTTTTTTAGATATATTTAAAATTCGAATATTCGTTATTAATTAAATTTATAAAATTTTAATAATTATTATTTAGGGTTAAAGGTTATTCTTAAATTACTTTTTGGAAAATATTTTTTCCCGAATGTTCAAGAAGTTTTTCTTTATTACCTATTTTGCGTTAAAAGTTTTTATAAACTGTCTTCTAATAAATTCAGAAAGTTAATTAAATAAAAAATTTATTTCGTGTTACGACAGAATATTCTCAAAGAACTACCCCTGTGCAGAAGAAGAAAGGGAAAAAAAGAAAGGAAAAGAGAAAGATTTTCTCAGTTAAATAAACTTCCGGGGAATTACATGGAGCAAAACTCTACCCCAAAAATAGGAAAGAATAATTTGAAAAAAACTACAAAGAGAAAAAATTAAAATGGGGAAACGAGGAGCGGATCTCTTCTGAAATTAAAAATTTCTCTTTCTCTCAATGCCTTCGGGATCAGCTTCATTGGTAAACAGAGGATTTTTATGCAAATACGACAAATATACTTTTCTTTTAACACATTATAATAATCAACAAAGTATAATAAACAAATTTATTCGTATATCCCGAATAAAATGAACGCACGTGTTAATTACAAGACACTATTAAAAATTGGAAAAATATTGGAGATAGAATTTTTTCGCACAAACAACAATAACAAAAACTTCTATTTTATCAAAAAAAAAAAATTCCCAATCTAACCCTGTTCAGACACACACATCGTAAAATCCTCTTTCTCACGTAAAGAATAAAAATACAAAGAAAATGGAAAGGAAGAGCGAGAGAGAGAGAGAGAGAGAGAGAGAGAGAGAGAGAGAGAGAGAGAGAGAGAGAGAGA
>NW_006263370.1:36701-37125 GCF_000469605.1 Apis dorsata
CACG
This sequence comes from Apis dorsata, assembly GCF_000469605.1. Classification (NCBI taxonomy): domain Eukaryota; kingdom Metazoa; phylum Arthropoda; class Insecta; order Hymenoptera; family Apidae; genus Apis; species Apis dorsata. The sequence continues at coordinate 36,706 of NW_006263370.1, forward strand.
ATCGGCAGGGGGCGAAAAAGAAGGAAGCGAGGAAATAAAACAAAGCGAACCGCGGTCGCGTTACGCTTTTCTCCGCGGTATTACGGTTAACGACGCGTTGCTCTTCTCCCTCCGCTCTAATTTACGATGTTGAATGTGCACCAGCCATTTTCATTAAGCGCGTTTGCTCACGTTGGATCGCAGACGCACAGATGCCGGGACACGAACAGTATCGAAAGGGGGAGGGAGGGAGGGGGGGTCAGAGGGCACGGTAATGTGACATCCTGCCGTCAAACTCTCATCTGCCGGCCATATTACCATATACGAGGCGTTTCTCCTCTCCACCAGGCCCCTCCCAGTGGCTCTCATTTCGTGAAAAACCTCTTAAAAGTCACGAGTTATTTCAACGAGTTTCGGAGTTTTTTTTTTTTTTTTTTTTTT
>NW_006263370.1:37433-51785 GCF_000469605.1 Apis dorsata
TGAGGTGGTTTTAGGAGAGCGATGTCGGTTTAGTTAGCTCTTTATGGTTTGGTGGTTGGGTGGTTGGTAGTTGGGTTTGGTGATATCAAATATATTCGGATAGTCGATCGTTTCGAGGAATTAAAGAGATATAATAATGGATGCTAAAAGATTTTGGAGATTTGATATAAAGATTAGGTTTATTTCGTAATTCGAAACTTTTAGCTTGGAAGAGGTAATGATAGATAAGATATAACAGGGATTTTTTTATTGATATTGAATTCAGTTGTAAAAATTTCTGAAAACATTAGATATTAATTAGGTTAAGTCAATGTTTTGGAATATTATTAATGTTGAAGCAATAATGATAAATTGAACAGAGATTATCCGCTTTTTCCCTTATCTTTCGATATTACTTTCAATTCCAACTATAATAACTTCCCTGACGTGTAATTAGAAAATACTCTCTTAAAGATTCGATCAATTATCACGGTTAATATATATTTTTAAAATTATCTCATCATCGGACAAATATGTATAGAAGATAACGAAAATGAAGTAGATATTAAAAATCTAAAATAGATCGAGTAGCGATATATTACGTTCGTGACATATATTAGACTCGATATTTTTCCCCCCTCTTCCATATGTATAATAATTTACTCCAAATATTTGACGTTATAATTCAACAATTCAGAATGTTCCTTCTCGCATCGAACGGAAAAACGCGACTACAAATCTCGATTGCAATTTCCTCGATAAACGATTAAACGAGAGCCTTTAGAATTTAGGGCGATTGGAAGGGCTCGTATCGTAGGCCTCTCGCACACGTGATACCCATAAGGCGATGGTATGCGAGCGGTATCACGGTTGGAGCCAACAGTCGTAAAAATTCTATCTAATAGCATCCGGTCGGTTGTCCCGCCAGATACCTCCCCCGGGGATAATATAGAGATTAGGCGAACGTGTCAACGGCCTAACCGACCGTTTCCTCGCCTCGAAATCCACCGAACTCGACGAGAGTGGGCACAATCCTTTTTGTCACGCTCCGTATTAATAAGAATGGATACTATCCATTCGATTGAAAATTCTTCGACAATCGTTGATGATGAGGTTAATGTCGCACGGTGTAAATATCTGTAACGTACTGATATGCAAGATGATCGTATAAAGAAACTGATATAATTGAAATTCGTGATTATAGAAGGTAGTAAGAGGTTATGTTACGAATAGTAGTAAATTTACGATTTTAAATGGAGATGTGTGTATTATAATTTTTTTTATTCTTCTGGTAGTTTTTATGGATTAATGTAAATGTTTCTGCATTGAATATTAATGAATTCTTCAAAGATTTGTTAAAAGTATATACGCGAATGTAATAGAAAATATCTTGACATTCTCCATCACGAAATCGTTACGTGGAATTTTTGATTAAACATTTCACAATTGCACGTTGGATATTCTTCTATTTCGTAATTCGAATGTGGATGAAGGTGATACAAAATGTTTCGAATTGATTTTTAAAAGTTTCTACGAAATTGGGTTGCTTTCGTGTGTAGTGGATTATGGGTCGATAGTACATCGTTGATTTCGGAAATTTGCCGTTCACAGCGGAAATTAATTCCAGGAACAGTTATGTGTCCTATTCCAATTTCAAAGATTTTAAACCGTTTCTCTTTTTCCAGCATTTCTAGCAAATGTTTAACTTTCGATAATAATAAAGGCGCGTTCGGAATTCTCGTTTGACATCGTTTCAATTCAAGAAATGATAATGATTGCAAAGCTACAAAAAGAAATTTCTACTCCCACTAATTTTTTAACTACGAGAAATAAATCTTGATCGAATTTATTTATAAAAATAATTATTATTTATTTCCTAATAAAATATATTTTTGTTCAAATTTTTAAATTTACAGCTTAAATTTTCGAAAACTCTTATTTAACTTTTCAAAAGATTCAAATTTGAAATTTTTTTTTTACATCGATCGATAAAATTCTCTTTATCCTCTATTCGATTCGTTGTGTGAATGATTTTTAACCATTTTAACCTTTTCGAAAAAATTGTTTTCGAAAAAAAAAAAAAAATTCAGAGAAAACAATAGAACGAAGAAAAAAGAGCGATACGTTTCTTAAAAAGAGAATTCGAAATTGGACATTATGGAGGAGCGTAAAAAACAAAGAAATTCTTAAATCAGTTCGAAGAAAAAACTACTCGGGGATTATTGAAATTCATGGTAGCGTATCGAGACAGGAAATGAAGAATTACGGAACAATCGATCAGCGTCTACCAACTGACCTCTTTAACTGCTTTATCAAGTCGGCTGTAGTCGGATTAACAGTGTAGCGACGCTGGCAGATACGCGGCATGAATCGTACAAGAAGTTCGTTCAATAGAAAACGGCCGCTTCTGTATAATTGAGTTTTGAAATGCTCCAATTGCATAATCAACGACATTCATAAGATCGTTTCTGTGCTTAGAAATTCGATCTTGTTTTAACGTGCTCCAATGATTTGTCCAATCATTTTTTTTTCTTATTTTTTAATCGTTACTTTAAATAATCGATAAATAAATTTTTCTTAAAAGATACGGATTTTTATACATATTTTTGAATTCTTCTGCGTTGTTCGAAGTTAGTCAAACGATTCGATTTGAATGAAAGTATGCAACGCGTCATTTTGATAGTTTAAAATGGATTAATTGATATTAATGGATAATTTTATGGCAGAATAAGTGTAATTATATGGGTAAAACTCGAGTACAGTTTCATAGTTTAACATTAACGAAGAGCGAGTATGTAGTACGGTGAAAGTGAGATGAGAAGGCATTAATCCGCGTAACATTGACCTCGTGAGCATCGTGATCAGCCAAATGGATAAAGGAAACGAGGAAAGGAAAGGAAGGAAACACGAGGAATAATAAAAATTTCACGAGATAGGAATAATTAATTTATAGCGGTTTCTTTTTCTTTCCTCTTATGTTCAAACCAAGAGGAATATCGAATATCGAGAGCTTTCTGGTGCTGCTGTGTGAAATCGATAGAAATTTCAAATTTAGAATAAATATAAAATATTAAACTTAAAATTGATAAAAATTTCTAGTAATATTGATTATTTAATTAACAATGTTTTATTTGACGGTAATTTTCTTTTTTAATGAAGCAAATTTAATGAAAAGTGGAATGATAACAGCGATATTCGCGTATTGAAATGAACTATATTTGGTTTGATAACGTGAATCTTTCGTTCGAGTCGTACTTTAAGTATTTGAAGAAGAAGGATTAAAGATTTTTGAAATAATTTTTTAAAAATTCTAAATTCAAATTCGAAATAGTGCAATTATACTTAGATTTCAAACATCTAAGACTATCATCGATCGATTATTTCTTGCTAATGATCTATTATTATCTAAAACTATTCTTCGATTCTTCTTTTTATTACCAGTCGCACTTTACAAAAAAAAAAAAAAAAAATTACATCTCAAAATCTTCCATTCATTCGTTCAGAAACAATGGCCATCCTTATTAATCCATCCATCGATATGTATCAAGAACCAACCAAGCTTTCGTTAATTAAATTCTTTTATTCGCAAGAATCCTAACGATATGAATTGCAATACCTTTTTTTTTATCAATTACTTTATTATATATAAATAATAAATTATTACAATAATTATATAGCAGATATAATTATATACACGGAATTAAAATTCTCTTTTTTAAATTAGAAAAATTATTCTCTTCTACTCATAATAATCCTTTTCACAATTCCTTTTCAGAGAATCGTGTGATGCAACGATAATTATTTTTCGTAATTAATCGATGAATAAAAGTTCAACAGGATCCCCTCAGTTCGATATCGAGCGATAGATCGAACGCTTGTAAAACCTGTTATTAGACGTAGGGCGTAGTCGTATGGCGTAGCGTTACTCCAAGCTCATTTACATCGTCTCGATATCCAATTATCGGTTACTTAAGCAGCTCTCTCGGTCAATGATGAAAGCGCGCGTACACTGCTTTATGCCGTATTGTGTAGAAAAGTTTGCGGCTTATCGCTCGCGTGAATGTTGGATCGAGAGACCGGGGAGGGGAGGCGTGCAATGTTATTAATGGAACAATTAGTATCATGGGTGTTAAGATGATATCGGCGGTGTACGCTATGACTCTTTAATCGGCGAACGGATCGGCGTAACGGTGAATGTCAGCCGTACCGATCGTGCGATTCGTTAGGAAGGAAAGTAGCAATCGCACGGTTTACCATCCTGCAACTCTGACTATAATATCGAGGAAGAAATTAATATTTTTAGAATCGAATGTAAATGAACAGGATTGAAGATATTTGAGGAAATAGATTTTAAAACGTGTGAAAAATTCGTTAGAAAGTAGCAATATGAATCGTACGGTTTACTATCCTGATACTATAAAATCGATGAAGGAACCAATATTTTTAGTATCGTATCGAATGTAAATGTTTGAACAGGATTGAAAATATTTGAGGAAATGGAGTTTCGTGTGAGAAATTTGTTAGGAAATAGCAATGTAAATCATACAGTTTACTATCCTGCTACTATAAAATCGATGAAGGAACCAATATTTTTAGTATCGTATCGAATGTAAATGTTTGAACAGGATTGAAAATATTTGAGGAAATGGAGTTTCGTGTGAGAAATTTGTTAGGAAATAGCAATGTAAATCATACAGTTTACTATCCTGCTACTATAAAATCGATGAAGGAACCAATATTTTTAGTATCGTATCGAATGTAAATGTTTGAACAGGATTGAAAATATTTGAGGAAATAGAGTTTAAAACGTGGGAGAAATTCGTTAGGAAGGAAAGGAGCAATGTGAATCACGGTTTACTATCCTGCAACTGACTATAAAATCGAGGAAGAAACCAAAATTTTTAGAATCGGATCGAATGTTTGAGCAGGATTGAAAGCATTTGAGGAAATAGAGGTTAAAACGTGTGAGAAATTCGTTAGGAAGGAAAGGAGCAATGTGAATCACGGTTTACTATCCTGCAACTGACTATAAAATCGAGGAAGAAACCAAAATTTTTAGAATCGGATCGAATGTTTGAGCAGGATTGAAAGCATTTGAGGAAATAGAGGTTAAAACGTGTGAGAAATTCGTTAGGAAGGAAAGGAGCAATGTGAATCACGGTTTACTATCCTGCAACTGACTATAAAATCGAGGAAGAAACCAAAATTTTTAGAATCGGATCGAATGTTTGAGCAGGATTGAAAACATTTGAGGAAATAGAGTTTAAAACGTGTGAGAAATTCGTTAGGAAGGAAAGTAGCAATGTGAATCACGGTTTACTATTCTGCAACTATAAAATCGAGGAAAATTCGTTAGGAAGAAAAGTAGCAATGTGAATCACGGTTTACTATCCTGCAACTATAAAATCGAGGAAAAAACTAATATTTTTAGAATAGTCTCGAATGTAAATGTTTGAATAGGATTGATAACATTTGAGGAAATAGAGTTTAAAACGTGTGAGAAATTCGTTAGGAAGGAAAGTAGCAATGTGAATCACGGTTTACTATCCTGCAACTATAAAATCGAGAAAGAAACTAATATTTTTAGAATCGTATCGAATGTTGGGGATGTAAACGTTTGAGCAGAGTTGATAGAGGAGGTTGAAGATCGAGGAAATAAAGTTTCGAACGTGTGAGAAGTTCGTTAAGAAGAAAATGAAATGAATCACACAGTTTACTATCCTACAACTGACTATAAAATCGAGGAAGGAACCAATATTTTTAGAATCGTATCGAATGTTGGGCATATAAATGTTTAAACAAGGATCGAAGAAATAGAATTTCGTGAGAAATTCCCATCTTAATTCGCGATATGAAATTAAATTAAACCAAGCCAAACTTAAATAAAACATGAATCAAACTTACAAAAATTTAATTCGCATATATCTATTTAAATTACATTTCCCATTAACTACTCTAAATATCTTACGTAATTACGTATTAAAACGATAATAATAATAATTAAATAATAACTACAAGCCAAACTTAAATAAACATGAATCAAACTTACAAAAATTCTCATATATCTATTTAAATTACATTTCCCATTAACTACTCTAAATATCTTACGTAATTACGTATTAAAACGATAATAATAATAATAATTAAATAATAACTACAAGCCAAACTTAAACAAACATGAATCAAACTTACAAAAATTTAATTCTCATATATCTATTTAAATTACATTTCCCATTAACTACTCTAAATATCTTACGTAATTACGTATTGAAACGATAATAATAATAATAATTAAAAAATAACTACAAGCCAAACTTAAACAAACATGAATCAAACTTACAAAAATTTAATTCTCATATATCTATTTAAATTACATTTCCCATTAACTACTCTAAATATCTTACGTAATTACGTATTAAAACGATAATAATTAAATAATAACTACTCGTCCCAGTTGTTAAATAAAATTCGAACGGAGAGGAATTAAAATCTTTTATCGAAATGTTTCATCTAACCTTCTTCCATCTTGTGTTCCCAGCACGCGAACAACGTACGCAAGTCGGCGGCGGAATACGTGGCGCGGCGTCAGGCGCGCAAGATCTCGATGACACGATCGATGACCTCGTCGCTGGCCGTGCCGATGAGCCAGCTGAGCGACGTGGCCTTCCTGCCGAACGCGAAGGCCGGCACCTTCTTCGCCCGTGACAACGTGTCCAACTTCATCGGTTGGTGCCGCAACAGCTTGGGTATCATCGAGTGCCTGCTATTCGAGACCGACGACCTGATTATGCGCAAGAACGAGCGACACGTGATCCTCTGTTTGCTGGAGGTGGCGAGGCGGGGCGCGAAATTCGGTATGCTGGCGCCGATGCTCGTCCAGATGGAGAGGCAGATAGATAGGGAGATAGCGGCGGAGAATAAGGCGGCGAACGGTGCCCATGGAAATCCCGGAAACGACGAGAGCGACGACGAGTACGCCGATATGCAGCAGGAGGAACCGTGCCTCATATACGGACCCCAGCCACAGATCGTCACCAACGATCTGAAGAGCTTGGACGAGATGGTAAGTTATTTTTCTCCTTTTTCGATTTACAGTTATGGGAAATTTATATATCTTTAATTTTGGTAAATTCGTTGATTATTAAATATTATTAACCCTTTGCACTCCAGACCTGTTTCGTTCGGTGATCTCATAAGATAATTACTCATAATTATAGAGCTTAGGAATTTATTTGTGAACCCACAATCCCAGTGGTGACCGAGAGTCACCGTTGGAGAGCAAAGGGTTAAGATTATTAAATTTTATATAAAAGAAGAAAGGATACGAGAGTATTATTGGAAGATCAAATTTCGAAAGTAGGTGTAAATGATCTTATTATTTTTATGTATGAGGTTATAGAAGAAGAATGTAACGAAGGGACAGAGGTCTTCTGTCTGTTCGATCCAGATTTCCAGCTCGGTTTCAGATACGAGGATTTGTATTTTTAAAAAGCTGTGGCGCGACTGTAATGTTCCCAGACTATGAAAATAACTCGCACCCTTAGGTATTTATGGCGTTACTCCCCGCTGAATATCACGAGATCAGGAATAAGAGATGATGGTTATTCGTATTCCGGCGTTGAAAGGCAAAAGAATCATCGTATAATCTTTCGTTAAAGATTTTGAAACGTTCTGTAGCACAATTTTTATCTTTATTCCAATAGATCTGTGCAAATAATTAAAAAGTTAAATTACTAAAAAAAGATAGTAAATTCGGGCAAAAATATTTATTTTAAGAATATTATTTTTATATCCATAAATTCTTCTTCGTTCTATTTCTTTTACTCTCAACGATGCAAATTTTTATTCCAATTTATACAAAAACTTTTCCATAATTTTCTAAATCCATTAATATCCACTTTGATTATATAAATTTTCGCTCGATCAATACTAGATACCCTTACACGAGATTTCTAATTTCAAATTCAAAGGATCATACATATATATATCACCTATATCTACCAGATTTCGAATCACAATGATGTACGATCGTCGCAGGTGGCCTGACGGTTTTCCAAGAAAAAAAGAAAAAGAAAAGAAATCCGGTATAGATCTTTGTACACGCGGAGGAACGGACGGTTTAAAATGTCGTCTTGATAACTCTCTTCCGCTCGCAACTCGTGGACTCGTAAATCGTGTTAGCATGACACCGAAACGAAAACCGTCTCGCTTCCATCTCGAACCGCGTTTTCCACCGCTAAATGGATTTAAACGGTCACTAAATCAGCCTGGTAAAACGTAACGCGTTCGCGTCACGTGGGCAGAACAAGCGTAATTGCCCGATCTCGAAACCGATTTCGTTCTCGTTACACGCCGATCGTAAATACTTACGTGCGCATAGCCCTCGTGTCGTGTTACGTGTGGGAATCGGTCGTTCGACTTGTCCACTTTTCCACGCGCTCTACCGCGCTCGGTCACGCGGTGTTAGGGGTTATAGCAGGAATTTCGCGGATAGAAGTTTCCCTGAACGGTCGCTAGAGAGCAATTTATAGCCGCATTGTGACTCACTCGTAATACCGCGGCTAGTTCAAAACTTTAAATATGGGGACGTTATATATTGAACGAATTCTATGGCTTCGTTTTATGAAGTCAAATTAAAGTATTGATTATTGATATTAAATAGGATAAACTTGTGCAAAAGAATCTCATAATAATCGATTGACGTTCGTATTATTTATTTCTTGTTGTGTATATAGAAATTGTTAAAGAAGATCGGTTGATTTTAAGCTCAAATATGTTTTACAATATTTATATCATTTTCTATTTAACTTATCACTCGATAGTAAATTCTATTCTTTTATTTATTTCTTCTTGTTGTCGATTTGTCGTGATAAATTTGCGTGTTTAGTTATCATATCGTATATGTCTATAATTTATATCGCGTGGGAAATAAGAAATGATGCAACTTGTTTCTCACGGTTTATAAAAGTCAATTTTTTCCCCCCGACAATCGGTTGAATTCCGGCTGGAAAATTAAAATGACAAAGCTGGTCCATTTTCCTGCACATCTTTTGTGTAGTTATCCGTGCTATGCGCTTTAGAAACACGCTTAGGCATCCGGGGGATTTAGCCAGTCGTTGTTCGGATGTAGTCGACCTCAGACCACGCTTGCGCCGCTTGAATAGGAAAAGAGCAATCTGCTGATACATCCTCGCAAGAATTCATACACCGGCGCCTCGAGATCTGACGCGTTATGCTTAACGGGTTCCAGATTTGCAAATAACTCGAGGAGAAGAATAACTTTAAATCCTTTAAATGTGAAAATATATACATAAATGTACACGGTATATATATAAAATATTTTAGGAGAGAATTTTATCACTTAACCTGAAGAGATTTTAAAAGAGATATTTTTCTTTTTTTTAAATTTTTTTTTAGGTTAGAAAGTAAGGTTAGAATCAAAATGGTGGTGTATGTAGAAATTAAAAATGGCCGATTTCTTTTTTTTTAGATTAAGAAAAAAGGAACAATAATCAAAATAGATGTAAAAAGATAAATTTCTTTTTAGTGTTCTCAGTTTTTAGATAAATAGGCATCTAAAACTAGTTAGCTTTTATAATCAGATATATTAATTAAAGAGAAACATATAATAAAGAAACAAATCGTGTATCTATGAAAAAAATTGAACAATTTTAATCTTTATACAAATACAATTTACATTTATCTTACATTAAACTTTATTGACTGTCACATTCTTCTTTCACCCCTAAATCTAAATCATTCAATCCTACGCAACTTAAACGCTAGAAACTCAGCCAAACGGTCGTTCAATCACGCGAAACAATAAAATTGACAAGTAAGAAAGAAAAAACGACTCTATTAAATTAAACCTCTCATTGTTATTAAAGTTATTCTAGGAGTGTCCGTAAGAATTCCACGATTCACCTTCACCACCAGTGTTCCAAGTCTAGAGGGAAAATGTTCACTGATTCTCAGGACACTGGAGGAGGAGGAGGGCGGCGATAACAGGGAATTTTTCGCGCTAGGGAATTTTTTCGCTTGGCGGTTCGTTGTTGGACGAGGCTGCGCGAAAAGAATCCGCCGTGTTTTCCACCGGAACTAACGGCGTCTGGCTGCTTTAACGCCAGACTAAGAGGCTCGGTGTGTTTTCGAAAGCGACAAGAAACGCTCGTTAATTTGGAACGAATGTACACAGCTCGCTTTTCTTTTCCGTTAGATCTAGGAGGATGTTGTTGGTTCTGTCTGAGATTCGATACATCCTCTCGAGAGTGGGAGATAATTGGTTGGTCGGTACAGGAAGATTCCGCGAAGAACGAAACGCGAATAGAAAGTTTGATCGTGATACAATCGAATACGATGTTCTAATTGTTGCAAATGAATTTAGATGGAGGGGTAATTAAGATGTAGTAGTTATGAAAATTTGTACAAATTGTTGTTACGGATTTATTAAAAATTAATTAGTTGGATATAGTTCAGATTGTAAACTGAGAAACAAATTTTGTGTTATTTTTTAATATCCTTTCGTACTCTCTACTTTCTACTTTTGTTATCCTAAGTTAGGTGAAAGAATGGCAAATTTACAGTATTTTTTCCTTTTTCTTCATAGCTTTGCTCTCTAAAAAATTTGCAATATTTAACGCCACTTTCTCGTTAATTTCACGTTCTTACAAATCGCAACTTAATGTTAATACGATTATTCTATCACGAAATTTCTTTACTCTTCTTCCTTCCAAACATTTTTCCCGAACATTTATTTTCGTTTTGTCTACAAACAATTTGCAACAGTTGTTGCAAGCTTGGAGCCAAGTTGGCACGAATTTGCATTTATAACACGGGAAACGATTTCTTAAGGAACGTATACGGAATCACAGCTGCGTTCGTCTACCTCGCGATTTATCCGCATGAATGCAAACAGCATTTCTCCACTGCTGTGTTTCACAAAGGGCGAACGATGAGAGAGAAAATTTGCACGAGTCGATCGGAAAAACACGTGTTTCTGATCGTAAGGTGGAGGGCACCGTGATGAATAATCGAATTCGATAAATTTTTGTTTTTCCGTCAGCGTGGAATCGTAGTTCGTTGGAAATAATATTTTATTCTATTTTATTTCTAGAAACGAGTTGCATAATTGATAATTTAACATTTTAAGCGAGGAATGTTATTGCTGTTGGATCAATGGGAAAATTTTTGGCTTGTACGTACCATTGAGGATAGTATTTTGCGAATAAAATATTTTATTCTTCAGTTGAACTTTGAAAACTTGGAATATAAACGTATATAAAAATTTAAGGAATGATTAAAGGAAATAAATATAAAAACTCGTTCAAATCATATTTGTCAAGAATTAATTTAATTTTTGGATTAAATAAAATAGAGATAGGATATTAGATACGTTTCTTATTGTGGAAGTAAATTAAAAATGAAATGAATTAAATCATATAGATTTGGATTAATTGAAAATAAGGAGTGAATTGATTCGTTTAAAAGTACATTAAATATAAATAAATTAAAAGTAAAAATAATTTTAAAAGTCTGACGTATAAATTAATTTAATCAAAAATTCCAATAGGTGAATAACAAAAATAGAACGATTATAATTCGAGTCTTTGTTTGGGATCCGGCATTGCGCGATAATCGAAGCTATTTCAACGAATCAAAGCGTTATTTTATAAAAATATGCCGAATTCTATTTTTAGATCGAAAGAATCATCAATAACTCATTGTTTCCGGTCGAGACACAAGTGAAAATCTTTAAAAGTTTTTAACAGCCACGTAAACAAGAAGAGGGCTTACGTAATCATGCAGAATGTGTATCGCTCCTTCGATGGAATTTTATTTCTCTGCAAACTCGATAATTGGCTATAATTTAACGGTAACGACTTTATTGATTGACTTGGTTAATGAATTCAATAGAAGAATGTTCGTAAAAAAAAAAAAAAAAAAAAAAGGAATCGAAAAATCGAATCGAATTATCGATGGAATTAAATATCATCGTGCTTAAACCATTCGTTACTTAAGCTCCATTCAAGGAGACGATTGTTTTTTTTTTTTTTTTATAAAAAAAAAAAAAAAACAATCGTCTCCTTGAATGGAGCTTAAGTAACGAATGGTTTAAGCGCGAATATATTTAATTCCCACGATAATTCGGTTCGATTTTTCGATTTCTTTTTGTTTTTTTTTTTTTTTTATAAAAAAAAAAAAAAAACAATCGTCTCCTTGAATGGAGCTTAAGTAACGAATGGTTTAAGCGCGAATATATTTAATTCCCACGATAATTCGGTTCGATTTTTCGATTTCTTTTTGTTTTTTTTTTTTTTTTATATAAGAACATGTCTCTTCTAAACATCTTCGATATTATTAAACAAATTTTAAATCTATGTTTGATGTAAATTATATGTGAGTATAAAATTTTATTATCCATTTATAAAATTTATAAAATTAATGTAAAAATTGCTTCGTTACACGCGAACGCTTTTTTAAATCAGGAATTACAAGAGAGAAAAATGCGCAAAGCTCGTGGAGTATCGATTAGGGAAGGACTGGCAAACGTGGTTGTCTTATCTGAACACGGTAAAACACGTTTACTCTTATTTAAAGTGAATCATTGGAACAACCCAATCCCTGGAATCGTAGAACAACGCATTGGATTCCTTGGAGATTTGCAATTAGCATAGAGAGAGAGAGATACTCGTGAAAATCATTAAAACAAACATGGTTAAATGTACGTATTTCATTTATCACAATTCAAATAATTCTTTTTTTTTTATGAATATATAACTTAACTTTTCATCAAATTTCTTTCGAAATATAATATATTGGTTGTTTTATCTTTTGTGGAATTATGTAAAAATTTTCGATATCTTAATTGTATAAACATCTTTTTATCGATTATCTCAATTTGATCGATATACATTTGCCAAGAAAATAATTTAATGTACATGTTTCTTCGGTTTATTATTTTTTTTTTTATATATTATCTTAAAGAAATTGAAAAATATAAGAACAAGTATTAAGAATCGTGGCAACTCTTTCTTTTTACGATTCATTATTAATTATTACCTGTTATTACCTAATCTTGAATAAGCACTTATCTTTATCTACATTATCGTTACTAGTATAAAAATTATAGATAAAGTTGAGACGGTTTGAATTATGATATATGAATGGAAGAATTTATTTCCATGACATGGTTAAAATCTTTATTATTAAATATAGATAGATGTCAGGGAGAAATGTTATAATTATAATATCTTTTCATCTCTTCATCTTTTTGAATTGAATAAATTCCAACAATTTCCATCATCCATACGAATTCTCATTGTCTCATTTTTTTCCATTGCTTTTCAATTCAAATTTCCTTCTTTCTTTATCTTTATTTTTCTTTAAAAAAAAAAAACAGGCCTTGAGGAAATTTAAACATCAGTATAATTCGTTCAAATTTCACATTACACTTTTTATTTATTTATTTATTGCCATTTATCTATGGCGATTCCCAAGCTGACAACAAGCATGGTAGCTCGCTTTAAGGGTGGTCTCTCTGCAGGCCATGCTGGCCAGAGCTTTGCCTCGCAAGCGCCGAAAGCTCGTATTGATCGCCTTTAGCCCATTTCGTATCAAGTTCAAGCGCAAGTCCTTAAGTTTTCTACGAAGGACGAACTCCTTTCTCCTCGAGAACATTGACGACATAAAGTGGAGGAGGAAGGTTGGTCGTTCGAAAGAATAAGAAGAGAAAGTGCTTCCCTCCCTTTTCTTTTCGTAATTGTTCCTTGGCAGGAAAGTGACGATCCTCGTTTAATCAACGTTTCCTTTGGAAATTTGGGTTAAGGTTTATGCAAGGAATTTTAAATGTGGTAAATGTTTAGAAGGGGGTCGGTTCAGGGTTATGAGAAATAGACGTATTTGTAATCGATTGAATTTTGTTAGATAAAATTATTATTTCTTTTCTTCTTCTTCTTCAAATTACGTTTAATATACAAGAAACTATATTTTATATTTAACGTAATAATTAGAGTGTGCATATTTATGCATTTATGAGAATAATACGAAATTGAATAAATACACATTTATATTTATATTTAAAATAAACTTATTTTTAGTACAATATTTGGATAAGTCTTTAATTATCTTTTTATAAAAATATAAATTTGCATATTCGTATTAAATTCGTTCACAATCTAATTGTAACGTATCATTTCATTCATTCACAATTTAATCTTATCTTCTAGTGGCTTAAATCCTTAAAGCTGACAATATTTCGATATATCGTATTGTAAATCAAAATTTTTCTCGATCGTTATCTATTCACATTTTCTTTAACGATAAAATTTGATCGATTTCCAAATCCTTACGAAAAAAAAAAAAAAAAAAAAAAAA
>NW_006263370.1:52055-54455 GCF_000469605.1 Apis dorsata
TCTGCGATATTTTTCTACGAATATTTGGCCTACGCTTCATTTCCGGCGATAACTGTAATATCTGTACATGTTCTCGTGAATGCTCCTCTCGTTTCAAGTTTTTTTTGATACGTTTCTTCGTAAATATTTGCTTTCTCCGATGTTGAAAATATTTCCACTTGACTTGAAATATTTTTTAAAATACAACGCGATGAATGAAGCAAAGTACGAATTACGTTTATTAGAACGACCGTAATTACTTCTGGAATGTATGTTTCGTTGTAACCCTATCGATTTGTTTGTTTTAGCATGAAAGATAATCTCTTTTTCAAACGTAATAATGTAAACTTTGGTTTGTCATCTTACATGTCTGAGAAGTCTAAACTTTTATTAGGTAGATTGATAAAAAAATTATGAATTATAATATTCTTAATTCCAAAATAAAAATGTTGTGTATTCGTATGAATTTTCAAAATTTCTTCAAAACAATCGAAATACAATGAAGAAAATTTGTCAAATCATTAAAAGTGATATATATTCACAATTTTTTTTCTAAAACATTTTCATTTATACTTTTAATTCGTTGCATCATCGTTCGTTTCAATATTTATTATATAAATTAATCACAAAATAAATAGGTAACATCATCAGAGGAAATGAAACATTTTCAACGCGAGAGATTGATTCATAACATAACCTCAAAATATATACTTACGTACTACTTGATTTCATCCGTCAAACGGACGAGATTTGGCCGTGATCTTTTCTAAATATAATGAAGGATGACAACCATTCCGAGTAATGTTGTTAACAGTGACTTATCCAACGTTCTGAAAATTCGTATGATTCATTTAAAACCCTATCTCCATGGCTAAAGTTAGTGGCCATGCTCTATATTCGAGCATCTCGATGTTATCGTTAATATGAATCTTATTTGCCGCTTACTCACCAAAATGTTCCCATTTCATTTTCACTGAAATCATCAATGTAATTGCAAAGTTCCAAGTATTATCATATATATATATATATATATATATATATATATGATACGTAATTAAGAGATTAAATAATTTAAGATAAGTAACAATTATCTTATCTTAAAAATATACCATTCCATTCGAAAGAATTCTTGAAACAGGTTTGAACGTAGCTCGAAATTGTTAGGCTTCGATGTCTTTAAAGTATTGGAAACCGATCTTATAATTACACTCTTTCATCGATCGTATAATAGGTATAATCTGATTAATCTAATATACAAGCTTTAAAAAAAAAAATACGTGTCTCGATTCGTAACATTTGCTCCGAACTTTTGTATACAAAAATTTCTCAGAACGTCAATTTCCATTCAATCGTTTCATTGTAATCGTTATGAATTGATGTATCATAAAATCTTCGATATACGTGGTCCCAACGATGATAGAATTATCCTTGCATCATCTCCACGTATAAAACAACATTCGTCAATTATCTTTAACAACGGACGAAACCATCAATCTCCACCAACCACGATCTTTCACAATTGCTACATCTCGACACAGCTCTTAAACATCCAACCCTTAAAAAACATTCCATCTTAATCCAAGAATCCTTCGACCTCGTTCCAAAGAAAAAGAAAAATTCTCACCATCGCGCCAAGTCGACCACAAATCACACCTCCCTTATTTCGCAGACGCAACAATCGTCGAAACCTATTTTCACGCAATCTAAAAAATTCTCCACGCCCGTAGTGGTGTATTTGCAATACAGAGGCGAATCTAGGTCGCTCGCGCTAACCCAAGGCGGTGAGCTCTCTCTCTCTCTTTCTCTCTCGTCATTACAGGCCGTTAATTACTCTGGCGGGGCAAGGGGGCGCTTCGTGGCAGGATCGAGAGAAGATATTGTTAAATTCCTTCCCTTTTCGGGCCATTTTCCCATTCTTCTTCTTCCTTTTTTTGCTTTTCCTTTTTTCCTGTTCGTCCGATTCAATCTGTGACAATGAGGCAAAGAAAAGCGAGAGAAAAGGAGAAAAAAGAAGAAACCCAGCGCGTCCCCTTTGATCCAACGAGCCCGTCCACGAGAAACAACCATAAATGGCGTTGAAGTCTCGAGAGCCCAGGCGTGTTAGTTATTACGTGCAATTAGCCCGAGATAGCGCGAAGAGAGAAGGCTACCGAGCCGTGCAAGGTCTGGCTGCGGTCTGACTCTTAGCTAATCCACTGTTTATCGCCGACTTTCAACGCCGGAGACACTCGCTCGAAGCAGCGGCGTTCGGCCTCTTCGCGCGGCTTGAGTCACTCGGCTGCTTTTGGTTGCACCTTTTAATGGCGTGTCGTTCTATCAGAAGAGAGGTAACTCGATTGTCCAACGGATTCTTGCTTCTTGGTGATGTTCTTTTTTTTTTTTTTTTTGAAGGGAATAACAAGGGAAAGTGATCGTTTCGAT
>NW_006263370.1:54643-57567 GCF_000469605.1 Apis dorsata
ATAGGGTTTTATTGAGTAACCCGTAAATTCTCGAAATGAAGTTTTGAAGTTGAAAGATATCCTTGTCTCTTGTGTTATGTAGATTTTAAGAATCTTTTTATCGTTGCGAATAGTTGAATTGGTTGTTTAATTGGTAAATCTTTTTGGACACGTAGATAAATGTGACAAGAAATAAAGCATAGTTGGATTTCTTGAGAATTGTTAAATTCGTCGAAATATTGGATTCTATTAGTATTTTATTATGTTCTTGTTCAGAATATGTTATAAACTGTAAGTCTTCGAGTATAAGAATCGATATTATCAATCAATAATAATAATAATAATAATAATAAACCCTTGTGGGCTCGGGGGTAGAATAGGCCCACGGTATTTCCTGCCTGTCGTAAGAGGCGACTAAAAGGGAAAAAATTCACGAATAGTATTATAGTAATTACTATAATAATAAAAACATAGATCTCTCTTATTACACGCAATTTAAATCGTTATTTTATAAAATAGTTCAAAAACTGTTACCATTGTAAACATTATTATTCGAACAATAATTCACCATTTTCCTTTCTATTATTAAATTTTTATTATTATTATTATTAAATATTTATTTAATTCTTTTAATTTATGTATTATTAAATAATATTCCATTATTAAAATTTTGAAAAAGATATTTTTGAAAAAGATATAAGCAGGATGATTCGTTGATAATAAATATTTCAATTCCGTGTTTCGTTATCTCGAAATCACAATTCTCGACCTTCGTTCGAGTTAAAGAAGAAAAATTAAGAAAGGGAAACCTGGTAAATATGCCCCACGGCCCCTCTCTCTCGAGGGTCCTGAAGCGGAATCGACATGGTTGCTACTTATCGTGTACCGTTCCATCTAGGTTATTCCAATAAAGTGCACTCCAGGAGCTTCTAAACGGCTTTGATTGTCGTCTCGAGGCGTGACATGGAGGGTGCGCTGACCAGAAATCAAATCTTACAACGTAGATCGTGATCGTTGGCCGGATAACTGCATCCAAAAAATGTATCGATTTTCCTCGATGAAACGAATGGTTCGGCGAAGCGCGAAACGATGTAACTATTATCGGGGATGGTGCTTTTTTGGGGGGAATGAAAGTCACTAGGGAAATGTCGGAATTGATTTTGCGAGTTTCACTCGATTTTCCCCTCTCTTTTATCGTAAATATATTGGTGGGAAAGAATATTTTTTATTTTTAATTTATTTCGTTGTATTCCATGGTTTTTTCTTTTCGTTCTTAAAGAAGTTTCTGTGTTAAATGCGTTATTTTTGAATAGTTAATTAATTGGTAATTTATAAGGTATTAAATATAAGGGTATTAAATATAACTTTATTTTATTTTGAATTTATTTTTATCCAACTATATTTCATCATATTCTTTAACGATCTTTTTTTATTTAAGTATAATTTTATTCTATTTTTATTTTCGAGTCTGAATGAATAGAGTAAAGTTTTATTAACTTATAAGTCAATTGTAAGTCAATTTAATTTCAGATGAGATGAAAATATTCTAAAGACTTAATCTTCGTCCATGAAATATTCTTGCCGAGAAATGTTTCCTCCATTTTTCCAATTGTTATTTTTAAAAGGTTTTCGATTCGAATCACGATTCCGTCGAGATGAAAAGGTGACGGGAGATAAAATGAATGGCAGTTCTCGATAAAGGGCGTGACGAGTGGCGCTCTAGGTTCGCATCATTGAAATTCATCTTTCTCGTTAATTTTCCACTCTCGTACGCGTTTTAGCATACAATGTTTCGGTTTCTGAAGAACGTGCAGATGCGGCGATCATTTATTCTTTTTCTGCCGAATTTTTTTAAGGATTGCAAACTGGCACTGAATACCGAAAGGTAAAAGTGAGTTATTATAATAGAATTCAGAGGTGGCAGTCCTTTCTCTGCTTGTAATTTGCATTGAAATGTGAATTAATATGACAAACGAGTTATAATAAGCATTGAATAATTAATTACTGATAAATAAAATTAAATATCATTTAATTACTGTTTCTGAACTGTTCTAGCGTTTAAAAATATTGATTCGTTTATAACTTTAAGGCTTTAAATATTCGTAAATTATAAACATTCGATAAAGTTTTGTTATAAAAGATAATTGAAAAAAATAAGGAAAATAGAAGATCAGTAGGATTGCATATTCTTGTTTCTTGTGTTGCTTATTAGTAACTCTTTTTTGGACATGAAAATAAATGCCAATAAAGATTAAAAATGTAAAATTCATCAAATATATAAAAACACATAGAAATAGCAAAGAAATCTATATCTATAAATTATGAAATCTTCGATTTCAAAATTAAGGTGTCGTTCAGAATAAATGACTATTCATAGAAATATTCCATAGAAATTCGAAAATCCCTATAAATTCAAAAATAAATTCAAAAATCGGAGAAATTGGTCGCGAAGAAACCGAAAATAAGTATTCATGAATACTTGCAATATTCTTTACAAATTTGCACATCGAAATTTTGACCATTCATAGAAATATTCCATAGAAATTCGAAAATCCCTATAACCCTCTTCAATATCTTTCGAATAAATTCGAGAATCGGACAAATTGGTCGTCTTAATCAAAAACAAAAATTCCCTCGGTTTACAAGTTTGCATCCATGATCATCCATAGAAATATTCCATAGAAATTCGAAAATCCCTATAACCCTCCCCAATATCTTTCGAATAAATTCGAGAATCGGATAAATTGGTCACCTCAACCAAAAACAAAAGTTCCCTCAGTTTACAAGTTTGCTTCCATGAATTGCTATCCATAGAAATATTCGCTCAATCGAAAATAAGTTCCCTCGGTTTACAAGTTTGTGTAATACGCATCCATGACTACCCATAGAAATATTCCATAGAAATTCGAAAATCCCTATAACCTCTTCTAATATCTTTCGAATAA
>NW_006263370.1:57816-61800 GCF_000469605.1 Apis dorsata
TAACCAAAAACAAAAGTTCCCTCATTTTACAAGTTTGCATCCATGAATTGCTATCCATAGAAATATTCCATAGAAATTCGAAAATCCCTATAACCTCTTCCAATATCTTTCGAATAAATTCGAGAATCGGACAAATTAATCAACTGAAAACAAATTTCCTCGGTTTACAAGTTTGCATCCATGACTATCCATAGAAATATTCCATAGAAATTCGAAAATCCCTATAACCTCTTCTAATATCTTTCGAATAAATTCGAGAATCGGATAAATTGGTCACCTCAACCAAAAACAAAAGTTTCCTCAGTTTACAAGTTTGCATCCATGACCACCCATAGAAATATTCGATAGAAATTCGAAAATCCCTCCTCGATTGAGGCGTCGCGGTGTCTGGATAAATTGGAGAATCGGACAAATTGGTCGGCTCGATGCGGAGGAGGCGGAAATAAGCGGAGTCGAAGGGAGAGAGAGGTCGTGGAGCTCTCGCGGGTAGCGCCGCGACGTATTGATTGCAGAGACGCCGGCGCCGCGACGCTGGCCTCCGCCATAAAACCTGCGCCACGGGGCGTCGGGTTTGCGGGAATTCACCTGTCCTACGCGCCGCCCGATAAACCGCCCGAGAATCCAGGATTTCCTTTCGAAAATCGATTTTTTTTTCAACGCGTTCAAGTTTTCCCTCCGTGATTCTTCGTAATTTTTGTAATTTTTTAATTTGTAATTTGTTGGTTATTTGTGTACGTAATATATTCGAGATTCGAACGTGGATTTGAACGTCTTTGTCCAGAAGTGGATTTTCACTTTCATTTTGATGTTTTTTCGTGTCTTTTTTTATTTGATAAGTTATAAGTAGTTATCATATATATTTTTTTTATGTATAGTATATCGTAGATTTTGAACATCTTTCAAGCGAAAATACAGGTAATTGAAAAGAATATGTGTTGAATACTTGATGTGTTTTTTACTTGAGAGTTTTAGAATTTTTCGAAAATTCAAATATATTTTCGAAAAAGTTGATTTTAATGAAAATAATCTTTATTTTAAAGTTTCGTCAATAATTTTTGTGAATGTTTCTTTAGTTTTTTTTAAGTTTGATATATTATAAAAAATGTTTCAAGTGCAGATATTTCTAATCTTGAAGTAGAAATGGAATAAAAGTAGATTTATTCCTTAAATATATTTAAAAAAGCAGGAATATAAAAAAGTGTGAGAAAGTTTAACAATAAAAAGTTTGGAATAAATAAGAACACATGGTTTTACATTTTTAAAGAAGTTCCCCGCTCAGAAATTCCGTATAAGAAATCCCCCCCTCGAAATTTTATTTATGGTCCGTCTCGCAGATGCGTGAGTGAAGAATTCGGGGAAATGAAATTTCGTTCCAACGCGCGTTTTCTAGAAACCTTTGAGCAGATTCGAACTGAAATATTTCGTAAAATTGATAACAATAATCCATAAATAGGAAATTCCAGGGAAAGAGTAAAAGAATTTCTCGTTTATTTTAAAATTCTTCTCTACTTTTATCAAAGAAAAAGATCTTCAAAAAGATTTTTTTTTTCTTTATAAATATTTAAGTTCACATAAACAAACGATTCCAAGAGAAATAAAAAAATTTTCATGCACCTATTCGTTCGAACGATCTTTAAAATATCTATTTTTAATTAATCTTAGTCAATTTAAAAAAAAATATGGAAATAATAATGTATTAAGAAATTCACTTACGTTTTAATTAAAAAAAAACAAAAAAGTCATCAACAGTATTTTTATAAACATCGTGTTAGCAAACACTGATGAATAACAACTTTTTACGATTTTATTATCTTCGATTCCATGCAGTAACTGTTTATTAACTCTATCGATGTTTTTCTTCATCGTTTAGAATTATCGGATAATTACGCAGGTATAAACGAGTAGCGTCTCGCCTTTAAAATTATTCAATCGGCGATCATATTGGATATTTTTTTGCGATTTACATCGATCGAATTAATTTCAAAGACAAGAAATTTGTTATTATTCATCGATCATCGCATAATTCGAGAAAATTATTTGGGAAAAAATTTCGATCGAATTATGACATTAAAATACGTAAAATCTATCTTTTTTCTTGAATTCAAGAATGAGATTTAAAAGAAGGAAGAAAGAAAAGGAATTATCGAGTATTTGCCGAGCAAATAAATTTTTATTTGCTTGGATTTTTATATCGATGCGAAGGTTCGTGTTAACTTATCAATGTATTCGAATGTCAGATTGCGATTTGTTTATTTTAATATATTGTGTTGTGAACGTTAGTGGATAAATTCAATGAAAATCGTAAAAGATTTAATTCTACAAAGTGTTTCAAAACACGGTGCTAATGATTTTTCTTGGAAAAAAAAATCATAATCATAAAAAAAAAAGAAGAAGGTACATTAAAAGAAGATTTTAATTTTTTAAAAAGAATAAAGTAAAACGAATATTTCCTGAGAATAGCGTTTAGAGTTGTTTTATTACTCGTTAAATTGAAAAAAATTATAATTTTAGAAAAACAATACAAATTTTCTAAGAACGGCAATTTTAAAACCCACTTGATATTAATTTTTAATTTTCTAAAACAAAAATAAATTTTCTTTCTGAAATATCATTATTTCAATTTATCCGAGAAATTGACGATTAGCCGATATTTGAAATTATTAATGAATAATTATACATTGAAAATATTCTAAATTTTTTACAACAATACATCTCTTCCATGAATACCAATCTTTAAACAATTGTCTATTAAATTGAAATAAACAAAAATCGTTAAATTATCTTACAAAGTGATTATCGATCTTGAAACAATATTACAATATTCTTGCTTCGAAACTCCGTCCAGCAAAGGTATTAATCAACTTCTCCAACTCTCGCATCGTACGCATTGCGTGCTCGCATGAACAAGCCCCATTGTATGGAATCGATCGATCGGCAATCATTGAGAGGAATGCACGGACAAGTACTTGGCGATGTTTTTCGCGCGATTTTTATTGCGTTGACACGGTGTTTCGCGGAAAAGTGAAGTCGAGATTCCGTGAAGTGCACCAACGTGACAAGAAATATTCCATTTTATTCGTCCACTCGCGTTTGCTTGCTTCGATAAAATAATATCGTAGTCCATTTAGAAATTTCACTTGTTTTCATTATTAAATTACAATCCATCCATATTTTCCAATACTACGTAATAATTCGTGTTCATTCAAATAATGATAATAATTAAATTGGAAAAATTAAAATATTCGTAGAATAAATATAGAATTTTAAGTTTCTTCTAGAACTTTTCTTTTTTTACTCCACAATTTCTTCCTTTAATAGAACTATTCTTTTCTAAAAAAATCTCGTATAACAAAATTTTCTTTTCTATCTCGAAATTATTTTTCACAAAATATTTCACAAATTACGTATCGTTAAAAAAAAAAATCACAAGTCCCTTATATCGAAAATTATACCATTTCTGAAACACGTACAATCGATAAGTACAATTTATCCCCTTCTCGAAACCATCCCCAATTCTCATTACGCCATTAATATTGCCTCGAGGTTATATTTTCTTCGAAACACGAGTTCACAGAGAAGGTTGGATACAAAGAATAAGAAGAAGCGAGTAGGATCGTGTTCTGCTCGCGCGATTTTTGCCGGCCGCAAAAACCGCAAGCTGGGCAGGATAACAAAAAGAAAGAGGAACGAGAAAGAAAAGGGTCGCGTGGGCGGGCCACGCCTTGGCGTTCGCACGACTTTTAATAATCGGCCCCGATTTATCAACGCGGCCCTAATTAGTAAGCAGCCACGTTTCTTTTCCAACCGTGGTGCAACTTCCACGTCCCCTTCGGGGCCTTTCCTCCTCTCCAACGACGCAAAGAAGGGGGCTGCATCTTGAACAAGTGGATACGCTATTTTTTTGTTATAGGAACAGAAATATCTCTTGATAATTATAAGGGATATGGGTTGCCATCGGTTTTCAAAGTGATTGATTTTTTATTT
>NW_006263370.1:61876-62195 GCF_000469605.1 Apis dorsata
ATATGTTTTTTTAAAGAGTAAAGATAAAGGTTGATGTAAAAATTTTTCAACGCATTTTGATTTTGTGTTCCTTCTTTTTTAATATGGAATTTTGAAGTTAAATAGAAAGAGAAAGTAATAGTAAGTGTGATATATTTTTCTGGAATAATAATAATATTCAAGAATTTTTCCTTCTCTTCAACGACGCAAAGAAGAAGAGGGTTGCATTTTGAACAAGTGGATACGCCATTTTTTTGTTCCAACAGGAATATCTCCTTCTCTTGATAATTATAAGGGATATGGGTTGCCATCGGTTTTCAAAGTGATTGATTTTTTATTT
>NW_006263370.1:62205-64453 GCF_000469605.1 Apis dorsata
GTACGTTTTTTTAGGGAGTAAAGATAAAGGTTAAGGTTGATTGTTTAATGTAAAAATTTTTCAACGCGTTTTGATTTTGTGTTCTTTTTTTTTTTAATGTAGAATTTTGAAGTTAAATAGAAAGAGAAAGTAATAGTAGGTGTGGTATATTTTTCTGGAATAATATTCAAGAATTTTTCCATCTCTCCAACGACGCAAAGAAGAAGGGGGTTGCATTTTGAACAAGTGGATACGCCATTTTTTTGTTCCAACAGGAATATCTCTTGATAATTATAAGGAATATGGATTGCCATCGGTTTTCAAAGTGATTGATTTTTTACTTGATTGTGTACGTTTTTTTAGAGGGTATTGAAAGTAAAAGTAAAGGTTAAGGTTGATTGTTTAATGTGAATAAAAATTTTTCAATTTTTGATTTTGTGTTCCTTCTTTTTTAATATGGAATTTTGAATTTTAAATAGAAAATAATAGTAGATGTGGTATATTTTTCTGGAATAATATTCAAGAATTTTTTCGTTATCTCATATAGTAATATTACCAGGTTTGACCCAATACGGAATGTTATGGGTAACGCGATTACAAACGCGGTATACGAAACGACAATATGGATTGTTATTGATAACCAAAATATTGATTTAACGGTGTTTCGAGCGTCAAGCAGAACGGATGTATCGTTGCTCCTCGCACAAATATTGTATTGTTTAATAAATTAATCAGTCTTGTGTTAAATAATTAGTTATAAATTAATTAATATTAGTGAAAGTATAAATAAAAATATATTATGGAAAAAATTAGATGCATCATTATAATTTATATAATAATATATAGAAATTTAAAAAATTATAATGTTATATCACTTTTTTAATTCTTTGTGAAATTTCTTCTTATTCCTTTGCATTATTTTTTATTAAACAAATTTTCTATAAGAGTATAATATTCATTTCGTTTCCGATCAAATTATGAAATAATGATATGAGCATTCGATAAAAATTGGAGAGAATCTATAATATGAAAAACAATTTTATTATATTTATACAAATGAAATAAAAATTCATGGAAAGGTAAGATAGAAATTTTATTTAGAGTTAAAAAATATTCAATTCAATATTTAAAAAAGTAACGTATATATCGTAAGATAAATTTTTAAAACAAAGTTCAAAGATCTCTTTTAGAAAACAAAGATTCGTCGAGGGACGTAACGAATATTACAAGCCAGTTGAACAAACGTACGTCGAAAACACTCGTCAGAACCGGAAGATAAGGGAAGAAAGAAATCTAGGAAAGCATCCGCCAGCTGAAAAGCTAGATATCCGTCGAGTAGACTTTTTTTTTTCATCGCAGCTGCGATCAGACCGCGTTTTCTTTATCTAAAAGGTTTCGACATGTATGTGTGGAAAGACAAAAGTGCCTCTGTGTACGCTGTTCAACTGGAACAAAGATTTTTAGCAGCCTCTGCTTTCGTCTTTAATGTGCCACTCCAGGAAAAATGGGAAATAGGTTGTGGTGCTTTACCGAAATGGGACGTTAAGTAACTTTTAAGAAGAAAATGTCGAACAAAATTGTGACTGTCTCTTTGATATTTAATATATAAAACAATATATGATAGTTTGAGAAATCTTCATTAATGGAAAAGTTTCTTGATGCCTTGATAGAATTTTCTTTGACTTTCAAGCGAATACAAAATAACACGATTAATCTGATTTACAATTATATTAATTTATAAATTCATTTTTTCAAAATTCTCGAGTCTCCATATATATATATATATATTTATATATTCCCAAGTTTCTTAAAATTCACAAATATCCAAACTCGTATTTTTAAATTCTCGAGTCTCAAAAAATTCTACAAGCGCATTTCTTAAATTTCTACATTTTTCAAAATGCTTTCCATTTTTATCATTTCAATCTAAATTATTTTGCGACTTCTCAAATTTCCTTAATGCCGTATAAAAGACTCTAATACCAATGATCCACTATCTCTGATCCCATCGAAACGACTGAGACAACGCCACGCGTAACAGTACTAAGGGGAAGGGGCACTCGGTTCCCCACCTGACCTTGAGCGCCTTTCGGTCCCACGCAAGGTACAGCAAACGCAAGAACAGGCATGATCGATGTCGTTCCGACTATTCCTCCTGAGACTTTCATTCTCTCTCCCCGGAAAAGAGGCAGCCGCTCATTTTCATGATCAAGAATCGCAATCACGGAACTGTGAAGCGCGCCTCTCTCTCTCTCTCTCTCTCTCTCTC
>NW_006263370.1:64660-71279 GCF_000469605.1 Apis dorsata
AGATCGGTTGCCGGCGATAGCGGTGTGAGATAGCAATCAGAATCTCGACTGCCGAGGTTCCGTCACTTTCTCTATCGTGTATATACTGTGTTAATAAATGTTGAGGACAGTTCTTTTTTTTTCTTGAACGAAATGATTGCGTAAGGATTTTTTGTCGAAATAATATCTCTTCAAATCAAAATCAACTTCGATGATTCTTTCTTCTTTTTTTTCTTTGCGTGGGGAAGGTCTGTGCGAAGCGAGTAAAATAAACTTTTAAAGTGGAAAAAGTAGACTGAAGTTTGGTTAGGTTAGGTTTTAGATTAGGTTAATGTAAAGGGATTTTTTTTGTTGTTTATTTATCAAGGGGTATATATTTTCGGTCAGAATTTATTTCGAGGATTTCCATTTTATATTTCTTCTTTTTTTATGGGTCGTCTGATATTAATTTTGACAGTTTGATAATTGGAAAATAGAGTTGATGCGAATAATAGAGTGAAACGATTTTAAAATAAAAGTGACGTGATTAATTAGATTAGATTAAAAAAATTTACAAGTAAGTGTGGTTGAAAAGCCTCGGTCGTCAATCGATACGAAATTTGGAGGGAGAGTAAGGAAAAGAGGGATCTAAAATTTTAGCTTCGATTTATTACTTTTTGAAATTACTAATATATCGAATGCTATCTAGATGTTATTACAATCTTCGACCAATTGATGATATTTATTTACTCGTTCTAAAAAAAATTAAACACGTTTATCAAATTTATCAATACAACATTCTGTGTGAATGGAAGAGGAATTATATTACATTAATTAGAATCTGAAAATGAGAGATTCCTTTTAAATTCCATAAGTTCAATAGAATAAAGATCTATTGTTTATTTTTTTTAAGATATATCCAAGAAATTTGGGTTATCAATAATTACCGATATTTTCTCTATATAAAAGTGATTATAAAACAATTAAGCAAGGATAGAATTTCCTTGGCTGGTAATATTCACAAAGGCGTCGAAGCCGCGACGAATCTTTAAATGCAATAATCGTAAAATCCTCTCCTCTTTTCCTCGAAATATTTTCCACCATCTTACATTCCCAAATGTATAGCGGCTATGGTGACCATAAGAGAGAAAGAGAGAGAGAGAGAGAAGAAAAGGTCAAAATGGTCGGGTCGTTCTAAGCTCGTGGGACACTTCTCGTTTGTTGAACAACCTTTCGTACCCGTGTCGTGATGATACTTCCGCATGTCGACGTATCCATTAACATAACAACGAGCGTGGAAAACTAATCCCGCCGGGATTTAGAAGGGACTTTTCTTCATTCGCCCGGTCCCCCTGTCTGACCTCGTGTCGTTTCCTCTGTGAAATGCCTTTTTCGTGCATCTACCATATTTATTATCTTCTGCACGAAATCTTCGTTGTAATTTAAACTTCTTTTAATTGAAGAAAAAGAAAAAAAAAAATTTTTGTTTCACAAGATTTGATGGGTGTAGCAAAGAAGTGAAAGGTTAGGTTAGAAAAGTATTGGAAAGAAATAATTTAATAATGATTTATTTTATATGATAAAAGTGAATGTAATAAAATAAAAGGATATCGATAGATATAAAAGGAATAATGAAAGAGAGAGAGAGAAAATGGAGGCAGGAGAGGCAGTTAACCCGTTCACCACCCACGCATATATATATATATAAGCGTCGAATTAATTCCTGAATTTTTCTCCAGGTCGTTTCACCTTACCCGCAGAATTATTCCACTTCGCTTT
The DNA here is from genome assembly GCF_000469605.1 of Apis dorsata. Lineage (NCBI taxonomy): Eukaryota > Metazoa > Arthropoda > Insecta > Hymenoptera > Apidae > Apis > Apis dorsata. The sequence continues at coordinate 66,398 of NW_006263370.1, forward strand.
GCTTCTCTCCCGACTTCCGGTATAAAGTGCGCGATTTGTTCTCCACGTTTCCTTTCTTACTGCACAGCGCAAGAATATAACGCAATAGAAGTATCATTTTTCGTGTGTATATTGTATTATAGAACGTATCGTGAATTATTTTAAATATTTTTTTTTTATTTAAAGAATATAGAATATTGCTTCGATTTTAATATTTTAATTTTAAAATAGATCGGTTGAATAGAGGGACACGCGAATTCTTTGTACTGCAATGAAAAATTTTAATTTGAATTTAATTATTTTATCAAAGTCGTAATGTTATTACTTTTAATTACGTATAATTTCATTGAAATTATTTATCGTGAAAATTAATCTAGAGTTGCAAATTATTGATAATATAATAAAAGTTATTAAGTAGGTTATAAAAAAAAAAATTATAACGCGTATTTATAACTTGTAAATATCTTGATAAATATCTAATAAACGATATTCTATAATTTTTATAGAAAATTTTCATCTAAATATCAATTTGGTCAGAGTTTTTATAATCTAGGGTACCCTAGGATTCGATTTAGGGTTAAACCGCTCGCGGCCATTTTCTCGTTCGATTCGATAAATTTTCCATTTGCGTCACTGTTCCAGGGAAAGTCGATTGAACGGGTCGGCAAAAAAAGAAAAAACGATTTCACAAGAAAACGGAAGGTTGAAATCGACCCGTAATGGCTGGATAATTCCTCGTATCACGAGTAATTACCGTTTACGCGATCTCATGATGCTGTTACGATAACAACGCGAGTCGTCCATTTTTCATTAACTATCGGTGTACGAAGCTGGAAGCTGTCAGTCATCTTGACTTGAGCTTTCTGAAAATTGAAAAAAACTGATACACGTCTTTGGAGGAAGAAGCACGTCGAGGGAAAAAAGGATAAAAGAGTAAGAGAGTTAATGTACGCTTGTCAGAATTTCCCTCGGTGGCCAAGAAAGGAAGTAAAAAAAAATGTTACGCGTAGTCTTTAATCTGTTCGCATTTCAAAGTTATATTATGCTTCATTCCAACTTGAATGACAGATAGATTTTTTTTGACGAGTGATTATGATTAGCTCTCTCTTGCAAAAATTTTTTCTGGTTAGTCATAAAATATAGAGAATAAAAAATATAATTTCTTAAATATATTTTTATTATTTACATTCTCTTCTTATAGTATCGTTACATTATTATATTAGTAAAAAAAAAATAAAAAATATTTTAATTTAATTAATATATCGTATCCAAAATTTATTGATATCAATTTTTATTAATATTTAAAAATCCAGCTATAAAAAATATAAAAATATATTCGTTATTCATATTTTTTTCATTTATCTAGATATAATTAAAATATTTCCAACATAAAATTCTCATTATTATTTTTTAATATTGTTAATTATCTTCGTGTATCGCATCTATGATGACCAGTCTTGCCAACTAACTAAGCTTTTCCTATGAACCTTTCTAAACGATTGCATCGATAACAAACCGTGTTCCGTATCGTTAGGTTAGGTTCTATTACGTAAGCCGTAGCGGCCTTGCATTATAGCATCATAACCATTCATCCTGTCCGCTCACCTGCAATGCGCCATACTATTTGTTCCGAGCGATACGTGAGCCACATTGTACCGTCTAAATTCTGGAAACTATTACTTCATTCTTAATGACTCTTCAATAATATCTAGGAATTTATTTAGGAATTTTTTTTTAGATACCTAGTTATTAAATTATATCATATTAGCATAATATGTTAATAGATCACTAGAAATTTAGGGATGTTACTAAAAATTTACTTAATAATATTTAACAAAGTTTAGGAAGTTTAATTTATAAATTTTACACATGATTTTTTATTATATTTTGTTTCGTTTTCACTTAATTATCAAAATAAACGAACAATGATTATTTATTAATAATTGATTATTAATAATACTTTTAAAAATCAAGAATCACTGTTCTCTTTATTTTTTATTCTATCCACAACTTGTTTTGAACGAATGTATCTAAATGGAAAACATATAGCCTAGAAAGTTACTGAGTCGTAGACAATCGATGTGTCGCAAAAGCAAATCAGAAAATGTCGGCAATACGAGCGATGTTACTGAAATCGATCCACTCGTCCGAACGAAATTCATCAAGCCAATGAATCTTCGCTTGAGAATTGTTTCCAAATCTAAGCCATGATTAACTGCTATTTAAACTACAGTTTGTTTCCAAATCTGGGTATAATTAACGACTATTAACCACAATATCAATCACCAATGATGTGGTAATAATGCTGTAAAACTTCGATAGAATTGCTCAGAGACATGTACGAATCCTGATAGATGATGGATTTGCATAATTCAATAATCACTATGGGGTGAACACATCCTGTCTTTGAAACGTCGAAGCAGATCCGCGTGAAATGAAATATTTGGAACAGAAGAAACGATGTGACGCAAAGCGACCACGTCAACAGGAACACCATGTACGCTCCTAGAATTCCAATCAACTGTTTGCGACAATGATTTATCGTCCATCATTTCCTTTCCCTCGATTATTGTATCTCACTTTCATATATTTCTCGTTTCAACAATGACTCTTCCTGTTTTATACATGTACATAGTTAATTATACAATTGTTATTCGTTATATATTTCTGGATTCTTCTTTTTGAACATATTCTGTGGAGAGGATGCAATGACGATTATATGTATTTAGCGTGGAAAATTTGCACGAAAAATGAATTAGAACATCGTTTTTATCTTATATATTCTTCTTTTTATAGCACGTTTCAAAATAATTGGTTGTCAAAGGCACACCCCTTCGCTTCAATCGATGCTTCAAGCGCCATCTTTTATGGTTTAAATAGCTTGTAATTGATACTTGACATTTCTAAAGTAAATGTCGTATTTCTACAGTATTTAGAAAGTGTTCTTTATACAATGTATAAAATGATATCCAGGAATAATCTCAAAAAGTAAACAAATAATAATAATAATACAATTTTAAAAATCGAACTTTATTTGAATTTAAATTAGATTTTTGAAGTTTTCCATACCTCGATGCTGATATCTACCAACTCTACCAATTGATTGATCATCAAATTCAACATCATACGTCACATAACCTCTTTCTTCCGATCCACCAATCACAAAATATCCATGTTCCATGCCAGCCTAATCGATTGCTCGTTCCATTCTAGTGATATTCGTGATTGATAAAAATTTTAGAAAATTATACCGGTACGCATTTAATGTAAAACTGGTGTAAATCATCGGTGGGGAAAAATGTTGTCATAGACAGACGGGAATAGTTAGAGAGGAGAGGTTGGTGGCGCGCTCAAGAAAGTATGCGAGCGCCACCACGTTCAGAAATCCCGAACCGTGTGGATGCAACGATCCAGCGATAAATAATTTTCACCGTTCTACTGTCAAAAGCTCGCCTGTGGGTGTTCGCACGTAAATGATATATATTTATCCCTGGCTGATTCGCCATGGCGATAACAGAAGCGTAATCAATAACGCGGGCGACTTAATACGTCGAGAGAAGAAAGTTTGGTTGCGGCTGGAATAACGGGCTCTCTCTCTCCAAGTGATTCGAGATAATTGGTTCGAATCTTTTCTGACATTTTTTTTTTCTTCCACTGTCAGGAATTTCTTTTATCTTCGGAATCGTATATTTAGTTTTAAAATTAATGGATGAATTATTAGTAGTTCTAGTAATTTTTTTTTTCTAGTTAATTTTGTTTTACGAATTAGAAGAGTTTTCTTTTGTATATTTTAATAAATACGAGATTTCTATATTCGCAAATGTTTTTACAATTCGAATTTTAGGATCTAAGTGGATATTCGTGTTCAATACGATTTATGTATTTTAATTAAAAATCGTATATATTATTATCGAAAAGATAAGAAAAAGATTTTTCATAAAGCAAAATTGTTATATCCAAATATGTGAATAATACGTTTTCAAGCATCATTTCCTCGAATAATAATTCAACTGTGTGGAAATATTTTTAGAATATAGAAACAGGAAGTATGCGTATTGCCCGCGTCATGGCGGGTGAGAACAAAATTAACAACCGGTTAAAAGTCGATAAAATTTAAATCCTTTAGAGGGATCTCGCAGTGCCGCGAGCATATTTGACGGACGGACAGATAGGGCGCAGTATTGCTTTCACTTCGCCGCATTGAAAATCCAGAAAAATGTAGACATACCCAAAGGCGAATGGTGAAGACCATTATCCAACGGGAACTGATATCATTTTTATTTGGATTGTTGTTCAAAATATTCGTTTTGTTTAGCTAATTATCGTAAAATATCGTGCATATAAATATTAGAAAGGAAGATTCTTAAATATGAAAAAAAGATATTTAAAATAATGCATTAAAACGAGAAGGTAATGTATAAAAATGTATTTAGTGCTTCCTAGATATTTTAGGGAATTTTGATTGTTAAAGATAAAGGAAATTTTGTTAACTATATTTTTATTTCTTTAAAAGGCTTTATTGCTTTAGTGTTTAATTACTTTCAGAGGGAAATTTGTTCTGAAATACAAGAAAATATGGGAAATTCAATAGCGAAAAGATTAAATCGATTGTTTTCACAAGATATTTAATTAATCTAGTTACTTTCCAACCTTTTGTATCTCTTAACATCGCGTTTAAGATTAAAATCTAAATCTATCCTACATCGAAATACATGTTGTAAGAAAACGTGAAATATCAGTTGATCCGATTATGTTTGTAATCTAATTAGTCGAGTATTTCGAAGTCTCTACGAACGATCGCTTGAAATTCCATAACAATGATTTAACACACATCTGACGGATAGATTTTCTCATAACTGTTCGTAATAATTGTACACCAAAAAAAAAAAAAAAAAAAAAATCT
>NW_006263370.1:71487-76974 GCF_000469605.1 Apis dorsata
TCAAAATTTCAAAGAAATATTATTCTCATATATCTCTTCGTTATTTAACATTTTTTACATTTAATTTTACACGATAAAATTTTTTTTATAGCGTTTTAATACGAGTTTTTCTATATTCATTTAACTTAATCCATCCATAAATAATTAAATAATAGATATTTAAAAAGGTAAAAATTTTTAAATAATTTTCAAATATCTTTCCTCAAATATATTTTTAATGACACGCTATTGCTATTTTTATATTTCAGGTTCGTGATTTGGTGGAAAGGTGCACATGCCCCACTCAATTCCCAATGATTCGCGTTTCCGAAGGGAAATATCGAATCGGAGACACGAAGGTGTTGATTTTCGTACGAATCCTTCGAAGCCACGTTATGGTTCGAGTAGGTGGAGGTTGGGACACCCTTAGCCATTATTTGGACAAACACGATCCATGTCGATGCAGAACTTGTAAGTGAATCTTTCAATATTTCGCGCAGAATCTCTTCTCTTTATTTATTTATTTTTTCTTTTCTCGTATTTTTCTTTTTTTTTCTGATGTCGCTAATCGTGAAACATATAAAAAAATATGGGACATCGGTGACAGTTTAAACAAGGATGAGCTCATTGTCGTTGAAAATAAAGATGATGATCGGAGATTTTATTACGAGTTTGTTAAAGATGGGCCGTTCTTTCCTTATTTTTTTTTTTTTTTTTTGTGGTCGGAAATTTACGAATTGTCAGATTTGTATTTGTTTTAAAAAAATATGATGATTCAAGGAGTTTCTTTTTTTTTTCGTCGAAAATAAATAGTAAAATTGATGATTTAATAAATCTTTAATTTTAAATTAACGACAAATGGCAAATATTTATGTTTCTTCGAATGTAAGATGTTTCTTTTATTAACTTATAATTTTAATTTAATTTTATAAGGAACTTATTTTTTCGTAATTGATTATAGTTGTTTGAATTCTTTTCCAATTGAAATTTTTATTAAATATTTCTTTGAGTGTTTCTTACAATATTTTTATTTCATCTTAATATCCAAGATTGCAGTTCTCTCACTCATCTTTTTTATTATAAAATATATCCCATAAATCTCTTCATTACATCACAGATTAAATCCTTTCGACCTAAATCACCACAAAAGAACAAAATAACAAAAAAAGAAATACTTCTATTCATTTTCCAATTCATTCTTATCCCTCAACACGATTAAAACACATTCAATTTTTATTTATAAACGTTTTAATCCTTTTCGTCTCCGTGCATTGAAGTCGACTTGCTTGCAGATATCTATTATAGCACTAAATGACGTTCCAATCCTTTAACGACTATCTAGCAAAAACCAGACGAAAAACGGGTATCGTGACCAATTGTGCAATCAAGATGCATAACCTTGCATGCGTGATCGCAAATATCTTTTTTTTTCTTTTTCTATTTTTATTTAATTTTTTCTTTTCTTTTTTTTTCTTTTTTGCAGCACATCGCTCGATGATCTCAGCAAAATTGATTCAAAAGGCTGGAGGGTCGTTCGACCTTGGCAGCGCGCAGGTACATTACGAAAGGTGAGTAATTTTCTTCTTCTAAGGTGTCATTTGCCTGTCTACAGTCATTCGTTCCAAAGATTTTCTACCGTTTCCTCGATAAAAGATTATGCACCAGAGATTATGTTTGTAACGTTGTTAGAATGCTCTGAGAAGAATCCTGGATTCAAGGGTGCAACTAAAGACATGTATTTTGTTTTTTTGTTACTTAGTAACTTTAAATTAACTTCAAAACATTTGTAAGAAATTTTAAAAGAGCGAAGAAAATCTCTCTTCATCATTTTTGATCTTTAAAAGTTTTTTTTCAAAATTTTAAATCTTCATTGAACAGATTATTTATATTTTAATATATTGAATTGATATTGGCTCTTTTATATCGGCTGATCCTTCTATTCCATTAAAACCTAATATTTCTAATACAACTTCCTGCCAATATCTCAATTTAAATGACTAACATTCAAAGTAGAATATACCAAATTAACAATTCAATCGACATATTAAAGCTATTTTATAATAGAAGGATAGGCAAGATATGCATATTGAAGGGCAAAAAGAGCGTGTTTCCTAATTTTCAAAAGCCCGTTCATAATAGCTAATTAAAATTAAAAAAAAGAACAAAAGCAAACAAACAAACAAACAAACAACTCTGAATATATAAATTTGAATATACATCAAAAAAAAAACGCAAAGTGTAGAATGTCCTCCAGCTTGCATAGTTGCCTGCCCCCACAACCCGTTAGAGAAAAATCCGGTTGCTGATCCGCAGATCACCCCCTAGAACTCGACGGAGTTCGGCGTCGAGCGTCGGTTCGTGCGCGGGCACGATGCAGAATCAGCAATCGGCACACGCGGCCAAAGGCGTTTCCAGCAATCGGTCCCGATCGCCCACGCCCCACCATCTCGGCGGCAATAAGCAGCAACAAACGACGAGCGGCGACGAGCAACGAAAGATGAATCGATCGAGAAGCCCAACGCCACAGAGGAAGTTCCTGGGCAGCCCCGTTCACCAGTCAGACTTTGGGAAGCAACGATCGAGATCCCCGACACCGAAGGCCCAACTGAGGTCCAGCAGTCCGACGACCAAAGTGGACGGCGCAAAGGGTGGATCTGCGGTGGATTCGGCTGGTAGAAGCCTGTACGAAGAGGCTCGTTCACCGACCCATCATGGAAGGCAGCATCAGGAAGCAAAGGTTGGTAAATGGAGAGATAGAGGTTTGGGTTAGGTAATTTTGAGAAATTATGGGTAGCAAAAGGTTAGGATTATTTATGGATGTATATCAAGGATTAAGGATTTAGGAGATAAGGTCAAAGTTAGAGGATGGGTTAGGTTAGGAGATTGTGAATAAAGAATTGAAGACAAATGATTTTGTTGAGAAAAATACTTTCACTTTGTAATTTTTCCTTTATAGAAAAAATAAATCCATATTATCTTTTTTATTCGGTAAATTCAGAAAATATAACATTACAATTTTAAAATATTTTATATAATGAACCAATTACGTATCTTTCTCGAATAAACTTGTTCCTCGAAAGGAGGATTTTGATTCAAAAAATTCTCAGAACAGAAACTAGACACTTTCCCCCAATCAAGAAATCCGCACGATGTATATCAAGGATTAAGGATTTAGGAGATAAGGTCAAAGTTAGAGGATAGGTTAGGTTAGGAGATTGTGAATAAAGAATTGAAGACAAATGATTTTGTTGAGAAAAATACTTTCACTTTGTAATTTTTCCTTTACAGAAGAGATAAATCCATATTATCTTTTTTATTCGGTAAATTCAGAAAATATAACGTTACAACTTTAAAATATTTTATATAATGAACCAATTACGTATCTTTCTCGAATAAACTTGTTCCTCGAGAGGTTGATTCAAAAAATTCTCAGAACAGAAACTAGACATTTAATTACTTTCTCGAGAAACGATAAACTTGTTCCTCGAGAGGTTGATTAAAAAAATTCTCAGAACAGAAACTAGACATTTTCCCCCAATTTTCTCCCTAGGATGCGAAGAAGGATCTCCATCAAGAAATCCGCACGAAAGTCCCCCTAACGGAGGAATTCACGAGACGATACGTTGTCGATGGCGGCGTGGCACGGAGGGCAGTGGAGAAAGACGACACGCCGAAATACGAGCCGACGATTTACAATTACAAGTGTCGCGAGGACTCGAGCAGTCGCAGTCCGACCCCTAGCCCACCAGCGATCAAGGAGGAGCCGGTATTGGAGAACTTCAGCAAAGACGTAACGGGGAACGTACATTACACCAAGTCGCCGCACGACGGAGAGCACTCGGATAATTGCAGCGAGGTGTCCGACGAAGGTTATAGAAGCTTAGGAGCAGTCCAGCCAACTAGTGGAAACGGAAATTCCGGGACTTGCACGCAAGGATCGCCCACGGTTGCCGATTGTCAAAGTAAGCAAGATATCCTCGTATTATTTCGTTTCTCCTATTCTCGAGTCGAAAAGTTTTCTTCTCGTCGCTCGATCGCGTTATTTCGCGGGTTGGGATTTATGGGCTGTCAAGACTGCGTGGGTTGGCACGCCTGTTACGCGAATACCGTGTTGTAATAGCGTGTTGGCCGGGTCGAGGTTGCGAATGGAAATTCGTGAATGGCGAAAGTTTTTGGGGGAACGTGTGTTGGTGTTGTTTTCGATTGTTAGAATCGTTTAAGGTTAGGATTCCAAGCGGTTTTGAAAGTTGAAAATTACTTTGACGGATGATCCCCTGTGATTATTGTTAGTTAAAGAAGATTAGAGTGGTTATGTAAATCGATCCAAATCTTCTTAAAGTATTGTTGAAAACTTTTTTATGAATTCGTGTCATTAGAAATGAATACGGTCTTTTCTAATTCTGTTCGGGAGAAATGACGAAAGTTAAGAGTCGTGAATACGTATATCTCTGTAAAGAACATGTAATTAGTATAATAAGATATTCTTCAGTTCTCATATCCTTTGATTTGAAATTTTTTTAAGATCATTATTTTTATTAAATTTTTCTTAAATAAATAAATAATTATTGATAATTCGCAAAATTAGATTAGAGCATAAAATTATATCTAACTTATTTTATTCCGTAAAAATTCTTTTCCAATATAAATGACAAACCATTAAATAGAAAGATAAAAGGAAGAAAGAGAATATATTGGTTAAATAGACTCTTAGCATATAGGCCGTTTCATAACTGTAAGTCGAGTGAAATCGTCGAACGATCGCGATAATCGCATCCCGCTGCGAAGAAAACGCATGATTCTCGTGTGGCTTTTCGATCAAAGCGAGTCATTCAGTTTAATATGAACGTATCAAGGATGAACGAACAAAACGAACTATTGTACAAGTACGTATCCTCTTGCGTTTCAAACTTTCTCGAGCTCTCCATATTTTTCTTATTTCCCTCCTTTCTTCGTTTACTTATTTTCTTTCTTTCTTAATATCATTTACACATCGAATTTATCATTAACATTTTTCTTAAACGTTTCTTTTTAATTTTCCATTTCAAATTTTAACAAACGTAAGTCGATTACTCATTTATTTAGAGAATCTACAAATTAATGTTTATCTGGTAACTTTATTATCCGAAATTGTCAAATCTGGTAACAAGAAATTCAATTCGAGCTCTATAAATCTTCGCTATCCCACTCTTTAGATTCTTTTGTACAGTGTATGCAATTGCCTTATTTTTATCGTGTTTTGTTTCGAACTTTCGAAAATCTCTACATACGTATGTTGTAGCGTAGAGTATTTCCTTCAATCAAAAATTTTAATTCGAGAAAAAAATCATCTAAAATATTAGAAAAAATTACAAAACAACTGACTCGTGCATATTCTTTGAATATATCTTTCACTTCTTTTTTTACCACTGAATCCTTTCACTACTGAAAAATTTTTTAAATTCAAAAGAAAATATATTAAAAAATAATTCCCTTCGTTTAAACGAAATAATATAGTTACAAAAAAAAAAA
>NW_006263370.1:77199-79521 GCF_000469605.1 Apis dorsata
AAGAAAGAAAAATAAAATTTTCAAACGCAAATAAAGAGAAATAGGCATTGGTGCGCGGAAACCGTTGTCCCGAGCACAGAAAGATGTGGAGTACGTGTCAAGTGCGTGAATCACGGTATTCGAGGCAAAACGTTATCGAGGATCGACCGTTGGCGATTGTTCCGTGGACAGGTTGCTGTTGAAGATCGCCCACGCTTCACGATACACGCACACAGATATCCCTTTCTTCGCGTAATCCTTCACAGTCGGTTAAATGTCAGGTTGTAAGCGTACACGTGTGTACGTGTAGATTGAATATTAATGAGCTACAAGGTGGTCCAAAATGTATTGGACGGTGTATAATAAAATACGAAGAGGAGCTCTCGATTACGTTATATTATGTACGTTTTATTATGCGTTTTATTTATGTTAGGGGTATGACGTAAGTGGAGCTACCGTGATCCACTTCTAAATAATGATTCGATTTCCTTTTTCGTTTCGACCGTGGGAGGAAGGTGATTTTGAAAAAGGAAGTATCTATGTCTATGGAAGATTGGGTATTTAAATATTGCAATATTGAAATTTCTAATTAGATTTTGGAATTTTTTTTTTAAATTTTAACAATCTTATTAAGGATCCGACAATGCGTGAAAAGTAAAGCAATGGAGAATCGCGAAATTTTTGAATTAGAATTGCATAGAAGTACAGTGTTTGAGAGTATTAAATTTTAATTAATGCATTCTATTATTAGAAAATATACGAGAATTTCACGTTTTCTTTTGGAAATCAAAGTTATGGCAGTTAAAATTATTTCAATTATTATATTATTGAGCAGAAAAACGCACATTCTTTCGATATATATTTCCAATTTTCCAAATTGTTAGTCGTTGAATCTATTTTCTATTATAATATATCAATTCAAACTACTTTCAACGTCAACATTTACTTCTCAATTTATTTTTCGAGAGGAATAGTATTATCGAGAAATTATGCCGATTATCTTGGAACACGTCCAGATAAAATATTTCCCTTGAAATAATATTGTTGTAAAAATTGTTTTTGGCATGTATTAAAAATGCGTTCCACTCTTTTGAATCCTCGCGTTTATTATTATTATTTCTAATTGGTAAACTTCCACTAATAATTTTTTTTACTCTCTATAAAATCAAAATGTAATCGTTCTCTGCATAAGAAACGTATACGTCAATGGTTTCATCTGTTATTTCTGAAATTATGCAATACTTTATTAAAATTGACCAATTCCGTAGAAGGATATCGCGAAGATAAGAAAGTGGGGAATAAAATTTTCATTTTCAGGAGGAAGCAAGAATTAAAAAGCCAAATTAAATTAGAAAAATTAATTTTTCTTAAAATCTACAACATAAATTTTCTCTGAATTAAAAAGTATTTAATATTCGAGAAAAATTGAGTGTAAAATAATTTTTATTATAACATATCAGAATACATATAAAACGAGATTAATTAACAAAAATCGCGCAAAACTTATCCCTTCTTCCTCACTTGGAAAGTAAAGAATGTGACATAAAGAAGTCGGACGCGATAAATCTCGATCGTAAATTGGGCCAATTGCCCACGCAGCGTTCTCGTCGAATCCTAAATCTCGTCGAAACCGAGAGCTCGAGCTCGCATGAATAAACAAACCGGTGACATTTACGCGGGATCGCATGCGGAAGTCATAGTTACGCAATCGATGTAAACCATTCAATCGAATTGCATCCAACAAACGCGAAAGAAAATATAATAATATCCCCTTTAAATACCACTCCGCCATCATAAATCAAATAAATAGATCCCCGAAACGAAAGATGGACGGTTGATTCATTTCGTTCCGTCCCCTGTTGCAGAGCAACCCTCGAAGCCAGAGGCAGAGGAGAGGTCGTGCGTGGAGACGGAGAGCATCGAAACGGGCCTGCGCAAGATCCGGATAGGCCCACCGAGCCCTCTTCGAGCCTCCCCCTCTCGAAGCGTGGCCTCCTCCTCCGGGGACCGTACCCCCCGCGCCAACTCGATCGTCCGTGAAAACAGCAACGTTTCGAGAGCCTCGTCCGGAAGCAGAACGCCAAGGGACAGCAACTCGAGCCCGGAGGGAAGTCCCTTGAAACGTGGCACGATAAGGAACAGTTTACGAAAGCCGCCGACGGGAAGTCTGAGCAAGGCATCGGCGGTGTTGGGCGGCAAAAGCTGTCAGAGTCCGGTGAGCGGTAGCAACACGTGGAACGGTAGACAGGCAAGGCAGAGGCCCAGCATCCAATCCGACACTTTCCTCAACCCTCATGGCCCATCGGCCAACAATTGTGCAACGACGACGATGACGACGGCGAC
>NW_006263370.1:79539-94640 GCF_000469605.1 Apis dorsata
ACGACCCCCAACTTCAGCAGGAAGAGCCCGGCCAGGCAGAGCCTGCCCAGGCAAAGTTCGAACGGTGGTGGTGTGCAGTACGACAGGAACGGGAGAAGGATGAAAACCGCTACAGGGTCGCTCCAATCCTCGCCCACCAAGGTGGCCAACCCCCTTCTCGAGCAGATCCTTCAGAAAGTGGGCCATTTGCAGGACGAGCGCGAGGTGGTTCAGAAGCTTCAGGACCTGTTGAGGGATTATCAGGCTCACGGCTCCGGGGAGGGAGTGGCGAACATGGAGTTTACCAGGGCGTGGATCGATGGTAACGGGACCGTGGCGTTGCCGCAGGACAATCAGATGACAGCCAGTCCAAGGAAGGATCCCAAGTCGGTGTCGGAGAGGGGAGGTTTCTCCAGGATACCGGCCCCCGTTTACAAGAGGCCTATGTCCGTCGCGTCCGACAGCGTGTGAAGTCTCTCTCGCAGCTGTCGAACAACGTCTAGGGGACGGTATAGATGATGATGATGATGACGAGGATGAGGATGAGGATGATGGCGACGATGATGAAGCTGGTTCGAAGCGGGTCCTCGAGATCATCGGGCTCCTCGATCGCAGGCCAGGACTCGTGACGCCCTCGATTTCACAGATGTTTGTACCGATTGCGACGCGATCGCCACGTGGATACGTGGAACTGCGCGCGAGTAGAGATAGAAGAAGGACGATCCGAGGGTGTTTCAAGTTGGAGTGTGGGGATTAAGATGGTTTCGTGTTTTTTTTTTTTTTTTTTTTAAGTGTTGTTCGAGGTTATTTTCATGGGTAATGTCGAAAAGACTGTTTCGATACGCGACTCGAGAAAAGAAGAGTTATCATTTTCTCGTTATTACTTTATCCACGGACGGACTTTGTCGATGGAAAATTTAATCTTATCTTAAGACGCTAAACTTATTATCATATTTTTCTATCTTTTCTAAGATAGATATTTGGCTTTCGAAGCGACATTACCTATGGGGATAACTCGATAGTTTTGGGGAAATGTGTATTTTTGATGGTGCTTGGAAGATTTCTTTTCTCTTAAAACTATCTCCGATGTATATAACAACACTGTGATTGAAAATTTTGTTCTCATCTCAGGAGGAATAGAAATCATCTTATTTTTTTTTCTTTCTTTCTTTCTTTCTTTCTTTCTTTCTTTCCCGAACTCTTTAATCGCGCGCGAAAATCGTAAAAATTTTCGTTTTTTCTTAAAAAAAGAAAGAAAAGAGCAACGGTTCCACATTTCCGCGCGTTGCGCGATGGCGGATCGAAGGCGTCCGATTAGAGGCGAAGCTTAATGGGCCTTAACGGTACGAGGTCGATCGGTTAGCTCGTGGGAGTCGCGTGTATATCGGGGTGGTGCTCGGATGGTGCTTGAACGTGAGATGACGTTCGTGATGCAAATAAGATTATAAGATGACCAAAAAAAGAAAAAAAAAAAGGAAAAAAAAAGGAAAAAAAGGAAAATAAAAAAAATTAACAAAAGGGAAAAGAGGGAAAAAGAAAAACATGGAGAGAAGGAGGACAAAGGAGGCGAAGAGGACGACGAGAGATAGGTAGGTATAGGTAGGTAGGTAAGTGGACGAGAGGAAAAATTCGTCTCGTCGACGATTAACAACAATTTCGATCGATGAACAGAGAGCGGGTTTCGAGCGAGCAATTAGCCTGGTGTGCGTTAATGGCTTCCCGATCGATTTGCTTCCAGTCAATTGCATCCCCGGCTGACGGCTCGTCGATTGATCTAAGACGAGAGATTACACCTTGGTCACAAACGACAAGCGATCTCTCTTCTTTGTCGTGATATTTCCCCCTCTCTCTCTCTCTCTCTCTCTCTTTTTCTCGTACGTTGTAATCGATCGAACTCGTCGTTTTTTCTTTTTCTTTTCTTTTTTTTCTTTTTTTATTGGATTCTTTTGTCGCGACGAAACGAAATAATTTAGGATTCTGTGACTCGAGAAATATTGGAAAAGGTTTAAAGAAGATTACGAGAGAAGAGGAGAACGAAAATATCGAACGAATCGTTCGAAATGTAAAGAAAAAAAAAAAGGAAAAGAACTGATCGATAATGAGTCATGTCACGACAAAATGGAACAATCGCGATCAATCTTGTGATCATTTTTCTCAGCTTAACGCATATCGACGAGTGTAAATCTCGATTTCTCCACGATTCATCGAGAGATTCGTTGAGAAGAGATCTCGGCCAGAATTTCTACGTTCGATCGTTCACCGCGAGGCCGATTGCGAAAAAATTATTTATTTATATAGTCTATCGGTTGTATTTATTGAAGACGGTTTATTTGCGCGTTGCAAGTTCGCTTGAGGGAGTACAGGATAAACGAAAATGAGGAATAGAAAAAAAGAGGCGGTGCGGAAGTGGTGAGAAGGGAGATTCAGACAGGATTTGTTTCGCAGGAAAAATCAAATTAAACCCCCCCCCCCCCCAAAAAAAAAAAAAAAAAAAGAAAAAAGAACAGACTGCATCGATGTAGATAGTTGATCGACGATATAGTTGAACGAAACGCCATTCCAATGTTTCACTGTTTTTTATACCAAACGCGAGCGTAGCGGCATTTTGTATCAAGTGTCTTGAGGGGAGGATGGAATTCGTGCGGGACGTGTTCTCGGTTTCGTTAGAAGATAGAAAAATGATAATCTACCAGGGGGGAAGGGGAATATTTTGCATAGAAATCGTAGATAGTAAGTAAGGTGCAAAATTAATGATCTGTAACTAAGTTTTACGTATTGCTCAATAAAATAGCGAGTGAAGTTTGAGCGAAGAGGGTACTTGATGCGAATTCAAATGGAAGATGATCGAGGTAATTTGGATTACGTTAAATTTTTCAATAAGAAAAACTCATTTGCGCGGAGAGAATGAAGGTAGAATTGATTTGAAAAAGATGATTTTTGTGGACTTTTTTTAAATCTCAAAAATATTTGTAAGCCTTTTAAATTTTCAATATTTGTAATATAGAATACAGAAAGAATGTACAGGTGAAATGAATATATAGCGAGAAATTATCGATAAACTTTAGTATCCAGCTGTCAAATGAATCAAAATTATAAAAAATAGTTAAAAATATCGTAATAAGGATAGTATTTTCGAAAAATATTTTTGAAGCGCGAATGAG
This sequence comes from Apis dorsata, assembly GCF_000469605.1. Lineage (NCBI taxonomy): Eukaryota > Metazoa > Arthropoda > Insecta > Hymenoptera > Apidae > Apis > Apis dorsata. The sequence continues at coordinate 82,680 of NW_006263370.1, forward strand.
ACGCAAGAAATTCAAGATGGAGGAGGCGATGAATGTGTCGATCGAATATTTTTTTATAATTATCTAGTGAAAAGAAATTGTGTCCATACGGCCTAAAATCGGCCTCTCGATATTTATCGAAGTTTCTTCGATACGAGTACGTCCCGCCACGGAAACCACGACACCCCATTGATTACGAATTAAGAAGTACACTTCCGGTAGGGAAGCAGAGAAGAAGTTTATTTTGTTGACCAGATGTTCGAGTAGAGATTGTAACACGAAATAATACTCGAAACAAGAAAAGAAAAAGAAAAGAAAAGAAAAAAAAAAAGAATAAGAATAATGGAATTATTTTTTAGTGAAACGCGTTAGGTGCAATTTTCCGGAAATTGCTGTGGTCTCTGTAATGTTCGAACGATGCGTGGATTATTTTTTTTTTTATTATTATTATTATTTTTTTTTTTTTTAACTATTTTCTATATCGAAAATAAGAGAATCGAAGTTAATTTGTACAGAATGTTTCACATATACCGAATTATATCTTATAATTGTATATATAATTATTTATAATTATATATGAAAAGAGGTTTTTTCTTTATATTTTCAATTAATTTACGATATTATAAAATTTTTATTCCCTCCTAGTATAATTTTACTTTATAAAAATACATTTTTTTACAGATACAAAAAGATACAAAAAAATAAAAAAATGTATATAAAAAATTATTCGTCCAAAAAAATACCAATATTTCCCGTCCAAAAGTTCTCGATAAACTCGAATTCGACAAAACGCTATTTCCTTGATCGAGGAAACGTCCGAACTATTCATCGTACAAAATATTTGAAAGAAGAAGAAGAAGAAGAAAAAGAAAAACAGAGACCACAGTTCGTTCCGGAAGATAAAATAAAAAAATTGCTCGTAGATTTTCAAGTCTCGAATGTGGGGATAAAACTCTTTCGTGTTTTTAAGCCTAAGCTTCATAACCCCAAGCAGCTGCGGTTTTGACCGCGATGATGAAAATAAAAAAAGGAAAAAAAAAAAAAAAAAAAAAAAAAACAATAACGATGATTACAAATATTAATATTATTGCAAGAACTGCAAACTATCGCTATTATTCTGATTAAGAATGATTATTATTATTATTGCGATGATTATTATTATTATTACGATTATTATTATCATCATTGCGAATGAAGATGATGATTGATTATTATGATTATTATATGCAACGTTGAGTATGTTACGTTATATCATTTTATCTACGAGAAGTTGTAAATTGAAAATTTGCATAAAAAAAATAAAAAAATAAAAAAATAAAAAGCTTTAACGAAAACATCGTTAAGATTATTTCTTCAAGTAGAAACGAATCCTCAACGAATCCATAAATCCAACACAATCCATAAAATTAAATCATTGAGAAAATTATTCCAGAATGATAATTATTTTTCGAGATATATTTTAATTATAAATATTTATAAGTAAAACTTTACAAAACAAAAAAAAAAAGAAAAACAATACTTTATACGAAATACCAATATTTCTAACCAACCTAACCTAACTTAAATTAGCCAAAATTCCTAATTCCTTGGATCGAATATTGAATACAATAATAAATAATGATCCAGATGTAAAATAATCCAGAACACATTCTACCATTATTTACCATCCTTGGAACTTAGTACTTTCCTCCTCCAATTCCAAAGGAGTCTAAGCGCAGGTAAACGTGCGCGTAAGGCCCATTACGAGGCCCAATACACCGCAGTCATCGGCGTCCTTGCCGCATATGGCGAGACAGCTCTCGTTCTCGGACAGCAGCAGCCACCAACAATGGTCCACGCCGTGGGTCTGTGCACGTGTCTATACGTGAGTCAGCACGCGGCTCCCTCTGTATGTCTGTTGGACCTGTCGGCTCTATGCACTGTATAATGCAAGAGGATCTCGGAAGGGAGGCATTTTTAAAATGTCCGGCCGAGAGATTTATGACGGATCGTGGTAGCCTCGATAATTCCATCGTGTACGCTGAAAATAATGGAGACGATTAGCAAACGTTTTGTGAGACATTGACGGTATATTTTTCTTCGGATTGGTATCTATATCGGTTAAGTAATTTGAAGTATTGGGAAATGGAGAATCTTAAAGAGTCGATTTTATTGGAATATAGGGAATTTTAGATTTGAGATATCGTGACATAGGAAAATTTGATATAATCTTGATTTTGAAACTAAACTAGCTTTGAGATATTGGATATGGGAGATCTTTTATCTTGGAATATTAAAATATAAGTGTATAAAAAAGTGTTGAGACATCTTAGCTCTGAAGTATTACGATATAGGGAAATTTTAATTTTAACATGATGAGATGAAGAAAAATTTAAACTTGGAGGAATTGGAAAATCAGAATCGATGCAAATAATTAAAAAAAAAAGAATTTGAAAGTAGAAACGTTCTAAATACCGTAACTAAATAATTAGATTCCAGAAGGTATTAATAATCGTTTTCCATTAATAAATAGCCACCATATACCGGCAATCATCTTACAAGCGTAAAAAAAAAAAAAAAAAGGAAACACGTTATATCTCATTCAAACTCGTCGTTTATTACGTGGTATTGCGACAAACGATATAATTTAGTTCATGCCAGTTGGTTCATAGCCGCAACGACAAATTGTTTACCGGCCGTATTCGTAATTGCCGATGCAAAGTATCCGCGTAAAAGTAATGGCGGCAATTAGAAAATCCACTTAAGTCGATCTAATGATTCTCATTTAACACGTCGAACGATATCTATGTACGTCGTGGTTCATTATGTATTCGGTTTGGTATTCCCTGGGATCTCATGGAAATTGCAGCATATGTTCTCTGTACACAAATCTTAATGCGTACATGTATTTTCCAGATTCCTGAGAACGGTTGCATGTTTAATTTATCATCGCGCAATCACGCAACGAACTAATATATCGATAGTTTAAATAGTTGATTAATCTATCCTCGATGGATATCCTTTTTGCCTCGAAAGTTAATCAAATCGAAGCTAGTTAAAATCATTTTATAAAATTAAACGAACTATTGTTAACATACATTTTGCTACTTTGTTTTACCTTCAAGTTTATACTTTCAACTTTGACTCTCTTTTAAATATTTTTAAAAATTATTTTTCTATTTATTACGAGATGTTTTAACTTTTATTAATTCACGAGATAATCGTTAAATTTTCTTCGAAATTCCTAATAAGAAAATTTCTCGAAGTCAACTCGTTCGAACAAATATAAAGTCAAGTTTGATTAACCTATATAAGATTTAAAAAAAAAAAAAAAGAAAAAAGACACGTTTTAAGATGGCCGTGTGATAAATGCTCGGTAGCATTCGTTTCGCAATTGAATTTATTTTCAGCGCGAGTAAAACTCGACACCCCTCTCCTTTCTCTCTCTCTCTCTCTCGTGAATTTTCATATATGAAAATCGTCGAGGCGAATTCGGCCAGCGAGTGTCGTCCACGCTCTCGACAGCGTGGGAGGACTTTCACCTCTCGACCGAAACGCGTTCATTACACGAAATAAAAACGTAATACGTTGGCCATCGTTAAAATTCCAAACGTTGACAAATCGACGCGAGCGTCACTATCAAAAAGTTTTATAAGTTTTTCGTTTTTCATTGTGGCACTGATCAACGTTACACGTTCTATATTGTGCCACTCTGTTATTATTATTATCATTATTATTAGAAAGATCCATCTATCAAATAATGCAATTCGATTTTATTTTATTTTATTACGAATCGAAAGGAACTTTTCATTTTTAATCGATGGTTTCTTTTTTTTTTTTTTCTTTTATTATCGATGACAGAAAAGATATAAAATATCGTGCACGTGTTGATACTAAGTTAAAAAATTCCAAACGTTGACAAATCGACGCGAGCGCCATCATCAAAAAATTTTACAAGTTTTTTCTTCGTTGTGCACTGATCAACGTTACGCGTTCTATATTGTGCCACTCTGTTATTATTATTATTATTATTATCATTATTATTAGAAAGATCCGTCTATCAAATAATGCAATTCGATTTTATTTTATTTTATTACGAATCGAAAGGAACTTTTCATTTTTAATCGATGGTTTCTTTTTTTTTTTTCTTTTATTATCGATGACAGAAAAGATATAAAATATCGTGCGCGTGTTGATAGTAAGGTCGAGCGTAAAATTATAAGTTCAATTTGTCACGCCCACGAGGTGGACGAGCACTCTGTCCACATTACGGTATGCAAATTTCTTAATAATCTCTGGGGGAGGGGGCCGCTTCTTCGTTTTCCTCTCTCTTAAAAGCGTATCTCGGTCGAGGTGCTTGGCCTAATTGGTGAAATTCATGGCGCAAACGTATCAAGTTTTAATAAAACGATGATGTTTAAACGAATAATTAAAAGGATTTCCTAAATCTTTTAGAAATACAAGAAAGAAAGAAGAAATATCGTTAAAAGCGATTACAGTTAGGAAACCTGAATTTCAAATAAATTAAAACGTCAATGGTATTTTTTCTCATCGAAATTTCTGGAAATTTAGGATATTACTGTCTTATATTTCGAGTCATCATACTTAAAATCAAGTAAATTGTTATATCATTACCCTGTAATCATTCTCGAAGCAATCAATATGTCTCGAAAATTGATGACAAGAGAATGAGGGAAAGTATGAAAGATTCTATTCGAAATATAAAGAATAAGATCAAATATTGTTCAAAGGAATTAACAAAGCATTATCGTATTTCCATTGAATCATAAACGCGAAAAGGAATGTCGAGTTCGATTCAACACAGAATTAAATCCTTCGACGTTCAAATTTAATGATCAGAGGATATCACTCTCAAAAAAGATTAAATGGAACGAAATAACGTAAAAAACATTGATAAACGCAATTTAATTTCGAAGCTAACGAAGCTAAAAAATCGGAATTCGAGAAAGATTTGTCGAAAATACGATTAATTTTACGGAGTCGCGAGGACATAATATTTATGGCCACCCTTAATAACCTCGTCCCGCCCTCTGGTTGGCCGTCGCGAAGGAAAAGGCAAGCCAAAGTGGCGCAACGGATGCGATGTATCGGCCAGTTAAGGGTTAAGATGTTCACCGTTTCTCGAGTAATATCGAACGACCTCCAGCGTCTGGGATACACCGGGGCCCTTGGCGTTCTCTTCTTCTCGTGGGCGGTGCGCAGGTGCCTCTGGTTCCTTTTTACAAGTGGTCCCAACCGCGTAACAACTGCCCACGCCCTTCCACCATTGAATCATTGCACGTTCGGGAACGATCGAGCTAACAGCCGGAGCTTTACGATCGAGCATCGTTCCTTGCCTCGCATCGAGTTTTATGTTCCTTTGTTTCGTTCGCCTCTCGACTCCTTGGCCGAGAGTTGGCGCGAATACCTCGCGTAGGAATGTGATTTTCATTCATAGAAACGACGGTATTAATAGGATCGGTGATAAAAATTGTGCCGTTTCGAGGAAGAAACGTATGGTTGCATCGATGAGTGGGTACGTTTGGTATGTATTATTATGTACATCGAGATATTTTTTCTCACCAAATCTCGTCTCTTTGCAATTTCGAGACGGGTTTCTTAAGATTTCTTGAACAGAGAAGAAGAAATCGAAGCGTTGGAATTTTTTTTATGTATTTTTTTCAAAAATTCGTAATAATATAATTTTACGAATACGCTTTCATAAATAAACAATTATATATGCAAATAATAAAAAAAGTTTGAAACGTGTAAACGATAGAATAATCGGGAAGAGGGAGGGCAAGCATATCAGCAATGCAGATGAAAGATGGTTTCACGGTCGTGACAGAGCGATAGCGTACTGGAAGCTTACTGGAAGGAACTGTGCTCTGTCGTAGGTCTTCGAGTCAAAGTCTTGATTCTTCGATGTAACGGACTTTCTTGCACCGGCGAATCGAACTTTCTCGAGGAAGTAAGGGTGGCACGATTCTTCAGCCTATTATCACGTTAAGTCGATTAACAGTAAGGTCGTTGACGTCGATTTGTCGTCAGATTGAAAATATCTTTTTACCTTGGAATTAAATTACACGGATTAATTTATATTTTAAGAGAAGATTTATCATTTTATCAAATCTTGCAAAATTATAAAAAATAATATATTTAATTTAATATATAATTTAATTATAAAAAATAATAAATTTAAAAAATATATAATTTTTTTTATTCGTATTCAATTATTTATATCTAAATTCCAATCAATTGAGAAAGGTGTACTACGATACGATGTAAATTCTCCTTCGAGGAATCAATATTTTACTTTATTTACGATTTATAAATTTATAAATTTATATCACGTATGACTCGGTTAAAAGAAAGTCTAGCGTAATTGTAACTTTTTCTTAAAAGTAAAAGGTTTCTCCGTCTCTCTCTCTCTCTCTCTCCATAACTCGATGGATTAACGATCAATAAACAATGACGAAGTTGTATTTTCTAATAATCGGCGCGCAACGGAAGTGATGTCGCGTTAGAAATCACACTTGCGCCCAAAGGAGATTGTAATACTTACCTCGAAACGCCAGATGTGGTACACACACACACACACACGAGTTGAAATAGAATATCGAAATTGCATGGGATATGCAAATAATGGTGGATACACGGTGACCAGATCATGCCAATGATCATTGGGAGAACGGTACGCGAAAATTATTTCTCCCACGAATCGAACCGTGGAAAATACGAATCGTGGCTAGCTGCCGCTTTTATATCATAATATGTTATCGGTGTTTATTGCGAATCGAGTGCAACGAATGGATAGTAAACTCTCTCCAGATTGAGGGACAGCGAATTTTTTATTTTCTCTTCGCGTTTTGTTTATTTTTTTCTTTTTTTATTTCCAAATTACGTTGTTAGATTTCGAGGTTAGAAATTTTATTTGCGCGATTTCGGGAAGAAATTGAAAGATTTTTAGATATAGGTTATTTCTAAGGGGAAAAATTTATTAAGAATTAGTAATCAGTTTATCAATAGTAATATTTTCCGGATGGAAAACGAGATTCGAAGATTACGAAGAAGTAATAATGTATTCCGCATGCGCAAAGTAATAGTAATATATTCGTATCATTCTGCATAAAAGGATCGGTAAATGGAGAATAACAGTTATTATATGTGGACACTATTACTGTACTCTGCGTTAATCGCGGTTAATAAGTTCTTTCAGAGTCGATGCTAGTGTTAATCTCTCATCAACCACAACTGGACGACAGACGTTCCTGTACACTTATTACAGTTTAGTAAATTTTTAGTTATTTTATGTTACATATTCAAAATTCATCTGCTTTTAATTTAATTCTTTTTACAGAGTCGATGCTAGTGTTAATCTCTCATCAACCACAACTGGACGACAGACATTGCGGTACACTTATTACAGTTTGGTGAATTTTTAGTTATTTTATGTTACAGATAGACATTTTTCCCACTTGATTGAAATATTTGATAAAATTCAAAATTCATTTGCTTTTAATTTAATTCTTTTTACAGAATCGATGCTAGTGTTAATCTTTCGTTAACCACAACTGAACGACAGATGTTCCTGTACACTTATTACAGTTTGGTGAATTTCTAGTTGTTTTATATTACAAATAGACATTTTTTTCCACTTGATTGAAATATTTGATAAAGATACGTGTAACGAATATTAATCCTATTAAATCATAAAAAAATTCAAAATTCATCTGCTTTTAATTTAATTCTCAAAATTGTTAATTTTTTATATATTACTTCGAGAAAAAAAATTCACTGGAAACAATTCTATCTTCTACAGACTCTGTTGTTTGAAACAGAGGTCGTAGTTCTCCGGAGAACAGAGAAAGAGAGAGAGAGAGACTGTCAGGGTCGTCGATGACAGGCGGTAAAGGATGAGGCTCGTAGTAGGTTACGTGCTTTCCATATCGGTCGAAAGAACCGACAACCTTGGGGGTCCTTGCTCGAGTGAAGGCCTACGAAATTGCAAACAACCGGCGATGCTCGACAAGCTACTTTTTTCTCTCTCTCTTTCTCTCTCTCTCTCTCTCTCCTCCCCGCACTCATGAATTTTACAATCGCTAAGAGGGCGAGCGTGTAACTCATGAATGAAAGAACCAACAGTCGCTTTATTTCTGTCAAAGAGTCGTGTATTTACTTACTAATCGTGGCTAATCGTCTTTTTGTCGATGTCACATTTTGAATAGAAAAGAAAAAAGTAAATGAGTTCTCTTTCTTCTCTTCGTCCTCTGATTGATTTATTAGGATTAAGATTCTTTCTTTCTTCTTCTTTTTTTTTAGTGATTCCTTGAAAGGGAATGGATCATCACATTGTAATGAAGAATTGAAAATAAGATTAACCGATATCAACGAACTATAGTTTCGTCCAAAAAAAAAAATTCATTTGTTAAGACTTGGTATTCTATTAATTTAATATTATACTAATATAAAGATGAATAATTTCTTTCGTTTCTTAATAGGACTATAGTGTTTAAGGCTTTAAACGCTCGACATGATACAGAAACAGAGAGATAATTTTTGAAAGATGTGAGTGAATAGGATACGCACGTGCGAAGATACACACACGTTGTAATGCTTTAATAAAGCACACCACGACTTCCGTGGTCGCGAGGTCACGACCTTCCAATTAAAACGTTGACCCGAGCTATCCACTGGCGAAAATGCAGTCGACGAGGGAAGCTGAATGGTCTGAGCGCGGTTTCGTGGAAAGTGTCAGCAACTCGTGGTCGCAGCATGCGATGCTAATGAGAAGTTAATGGCGCGGCCCGCGACTCTGTCTGAAAAATCTGTCTGAACGGCGTACGAGTGGCGTTAGTTCTTCAGACTTGGACAACAAGCTGCTAAAGAGGTCCATTGAGAAAATCATCAATTCGTACGAATGCGACCATTTTAAAACTTTTATTAAAACCTCGGTATTTATAACTGAATTTGAATATTTAATTTCTCTTTATAAGATTACAACGTGTCTTTCTTTTTTTCTTTTTGCTCTGAATTGCAAAATATATATATATATATAGAGAGAGAAAAATAGAAATTCTTTATATTATTTTATATCACTTTACAGTTTGTCGAATAAAATATAAAACAAGTTATATAACGATTTAAGTTAATGACGATATAGAAGAAAATTTGTTAGTTTTAAAAACGAATGATGAAAGTATGATATAAATCAACTGTGTGATATTTTGGGGGAAAAAAAAAATTCTCCTTCTTTCGAAAGAAGAATCAATCAAGATGAATAATTTTAAATAAAAGTTTAAGGGAGAGGGATGGTTTTAATTGTACGCGATAAGTTGTAATTAAAAATGGATGGACGGAGATGGATGGTTAATAATAATCGCTGTTGCACGTCGACACATACTCGCGTAACGAACCTTTATGCAGTTTTATTGATGATGCGGTAAATTGCAAGCGTCTCGAGAGAAGCTTTGAGCGTCACGCTCGCAACAAGGTTACGGAGCGAATGAAAAATGAAATTAAAAGAAAGGGGCGAGGTTCGTTGTTCCCTTTTCGTCCGGGAGCGCACGGGTTTTGATTTACACGTTCGCCTTCGAGCTCGTAATTCACTTAGTCTCGTTTCGATTTATTTTCAATTTGCACAACCGTGTTTCAATATTCGCCTACTAATATAGACACAACTACGTTGCTTACGAAATATCAAACAGACCTAATCTGATCGATCACCTAATCACCGAGTAGAAACAAACGTCCGAGCGATACGATTAACAAATATCTAATTTTACAATTTAAATTCTACCTCTATTCTAAAACTCCCCACTTACTTCCTTCCATATATATATACAAAATTGCAAACTTGAAATATCAAATTCTTTTCATACAAGTTAAATAAATAATTAAAAAAAAAAAAAGAAGAAGAAGAAGAAGAAATCCACGAGAGCGATCGGGGCACGAATTTCTTCGCGACCGGTTGCCTGAAAATGATTAATACACCCGAGCCGTGTACCACGCGTTTCGACGATGGCGTGGAGGTAGCGAACGAGATTTCAATGAATATCGTTGGCGTAAGTTGGTGCAATTAGAATTGACAGACGGAACAATGGCGCGCGGATCGTGGTGGCACCCGTGTATACACATACCATGGGATTACGGCGAGGAACCGCTAACAAACATGTTGCCGGCCCACACAGCGATCGGAATTTTTTAGGCAACAATTTCTAAGCGTATCGTAATCTGGTGACCGGGGCCGGATGTCGACATCGAAGACCCAGTTTTCTACCAGACTTCGTGTGTGCTAATAACAGGTTCCTCGGGAGATCGTAGGAAGCTGATTCGTGCAATTTTTCTTTCAGGGAGGGAGAGAGAGAGAGAGAGAGAGGAGATCCGGAACACGGAGTGAACGTGGTTATGGATAAAGGATTGGAAATATGGTGCAAGTTGTATCGAAAGCTGGAATATCGCATGTTCGAAAGATACGAGAGGATATTTGATTGTTAAAGGTGTTAAGTACATAGACCTGTTATTATTAGTCTAGCAATTTTATTTGTTTCGAATTTTTTAATAAGCTAAGGGATTTTTTTATAAAGCTAGGGATTTGAGATAATGATCTAATCCTAGCTTTGCCTAACCGCGATACGATGTTAGATATGAATTTATTTTACAATATCGTGTTAACTTTTTTCAATCAATTTTTTAAACAGTCACAGTTTAATCAATTTAATCAATTTTATCGATTTTCTTTCCCCTTCAACTTTTAAAAATTGTAACAATACGAATATTGTTTTTAAAATTTATAAAATCGTACAAAACAACTTTCTTTTTCAAGTCAAGCTCAATTGAATTTAAATCACAATAATAAAATTGATCTAATTGGAGCAAGTTCTGACGGTTGGAAAAAAAAAAAAAAGAAGGAAAAAATTGATTCGCGCGACACGTACAGTCCGTATCGTGTTTGTTTAATTAAACGTTTGACGATATCCTTTATTATTTGCATGCACTCGATCGGGACTGTCGTGTTGCGTCGTGATTGACGCCGATGATGCATGCCGACGCGCCGTAGTATAGACACGCCTCGATTTCGTCGCGCGATATAACCTATATATATATATATAATCGTGCGCTCGAACCATAATAAATGCAAACGAGTATCGGGCGGCGGGACGACATTTCCGTTTTCATTCGGCGCGCAGACCACTTTTCTTGCACGCAAATCCATCGCGTGCAACCAGTCTCGCTTCGACAAATCACTCGGTCATGCCTGCCAACCCGTGGAAAGTGTGTACACTTGATCCAATAATTGCTTTGAACTCCGTTCCTTCCTTCGATTCGTCCTGGAGATACGTTAAAAGTACTCGTGATGACATTTTTTTTTCTCGCCGATTTGAGACTCTTTCAGTTAGCTTAGTTGAAATTTCTTCCATTCAGTGGTGATCCAATTTCTTATTTCGTTAATACAAATTTCAATTTTTCAATTTCTCTATAAAAATTAGGGTGAGATATAAGAGGATTATTTATTGATATATCTTTTTAAAAAGATTATTAAAAAGATTATTTAAGAAACGAGATAATAACGAAGAATGCTCGAGCATGCACTCAATAATAGATTAAATTACACATCTAAGAAGAAAAATTGGAAAAAATCATCAACTGTGTTTAATCAAAAAACGAGCGATCGTTCACCCAATAATAATAATAATAACAATAATAATAATAGAAGAAGAATATCGTCTCCGTATTTGGCCCCCGATCTATCCACGACCGATTCTCGTAGAGAAAATTCTGTGTCCAGCCCCGCCGACCTCATTATCATCATCAATCCGGTATGCGATGGCCGAAAAAAGCGGCGAATTCCGCTCGAGTCATGCGCGCCGCACGCGGAACAAAACGATTAAAGTTCGCCAGTCTATTTCTGCTGTCACCTCGAGGGAACAAACTCGATTAAATCGAGCTTGATCGTCATCCCGCCACGAGGCGTGCTCGGTCGTGTTGGCGCCTGCCGATCAC
>NW_006263370.1:94924-108059 GCF_000469605.1 Apis dorsata
AGAAGAGCCGATTCGATGACGGGCGCGCGCGAAAACCTCTCCGCGGATCACGGAGGAGGCATGGGAGGAGGGAAAGAAAGAAGGGACACGCGGAAGTGTGGGACCTTGGGCCCGCCATTTCGGGACGCAGTCCTCGTGTCGATCCGTATAAAGCCTCCGCCACGCTCACCTGTGGTAATCCTGCCTAGAATTAGAGTTCTCGGCGAGGGCCATTCCGATCTTTCTTAAAAAAGGAAGCGATTCGACTTGTCTCGTGACGATAAGGATGATAAGGATGATAAGGATTTGGTTAGATTTTTTTCACGGAGAGAGAGAGATTGTAAAAGAAGGTATTTCTTAGAAAGAAATATGGCCGACGTTTGTTTAATTGTCACGTATCAAGTTTTATTTGGTTGTTATTAAGGATTTTGAAATGATGGTGGTACTAGCCAATGAATCTCGACGCGTATTCATTGGACGATTATTGAGTCGAAATAATGGGTCAATTTGTTCGTTTTACGTTGCAATTTTTCAATCGTAAACGTGGAACTGGACGTTTCATAAGGCGCGGCGGTTACAAAATTTCGCGTTAGGTGTATCCTTCGCGCGAGAGCATAAATCTCCGGAACGATCGCTCTCGAGACGACGTCCCGTTCCTTTTTTAACCGTGAGATGCAAAAAGGATCGCGCCTTCGCCTTCCCTTCTCGTCGAACGCGTAATAAAAATTTTACGATAACTCGCTCGTTAGCGCGATTTTACGGTTCGTGAAATCGACCCGCCATGTTGAAAGGGACGCTCGTGATCCTCCAATCCGTCCTGGAGACCAATTTGTTCATCCGGTTTACGATGTGAAATTATTATTATTATTAACTAAATAAATAAATAAAGAAATATTAGGAAAATAATACTAAAGAAATATAAGAAATGTTTTAATTTGCAAAAATATATATAATTTTTTATTGTAATAAGTTGTAATAATTTGTTAGAATTATAAATTAACAATAAAAATCTAAAAATCATAAAATTATTAATCGTTATATTCGAAAAATCAATTTTGACACGATCGACAAGAAACGTCTATTTTCGGTAACCTTCGGTGGCGCGACCTTATATAAGGCAGCTCGCAAGTCAGAGCGATCATTTATTAACGAACCTACCTGACGAATAGATCAAATCTATAGCATTTTAATTAAATTTTTATAAGATAGAAAATAATTTTAGATTATTTATTTTTTATTAACATCTTTTTTTCATTAACATTTAATATTGTTATACATATATTACATATTATTTATTTTTTAATCAACATTTTTTTATTATTTCATTTATTTAAATATTTACATATTTATTTATTCAAACATTTATTTTTTAATTTTAATTTTTTTTTATATTTTAATTTTCTTTTATTTATTCCTTTATTTTTTTATTTGTTCATTTATTTTTTAATTTTACTTTCTTTTATTTATTCCTTTATTCTTTTACTTCTTTTACTCATTTATTTTTTAATTTATGTTTTCATTTATTTATTCTTTCATTCTTTTACTTGTTCATTTATTTTTTAATTTATGATTTCATTTATTTATTTTTTCATTCTTATTTATGCATTTATTTTAAAAATTTTTTTGTTTAATTTCTTTTTCATTTTTTATCATATCTTAACTTTGATATTTATTTTTCTATATTAGCTTACTTTTGCTAATTTCTCTTTTGATCGAAAATATCATACGAATGTAAATAGATTTTGGACTTAATTAAAGTTTAGATTAAGTGAGTTTAAGATCTCATCGATGGACGATACAGGACAATGATGGACAACGATAGACGATACAGGACAACGATGGACAACGATGGACAACGGTAGACAATGGTGAGAATTTTTTAAATTTTAATTTTTTATTATAATTCATTATAATATATTTATAAGTGATATATATAAGTGATAAATTGTAATCATCGTAATTTTCATTCTATTTTATTGTAAATAATTTTTATATTAATTCTTCTTTTATGTTTCAGATTTTTCTAACATATTTATAACTTTTTTTTTAACTTTATATCAATACTTTAACTTTATATCAATTTTTTTTTTATGTTATTCATGTTTTATATTTTTATTTTTTTATTTTCTAATTTATAATAATAATCTATATTTCCGATTTGTTTAATTTGCTTTATTTTTGTTTAATTTTTCCTTTATTTCCTATGTTTCAGATTTTTATTTAACATTTAAATTTATTTCAATATTTTACACTTATAATATTATTTTCTATCTTTTTTTCAGACGGGTCTCGACGCGTAGTCACCTCCTCGTGGTGAGACCTGGTAATTGATATCGATTTTCGATTAAATCATTCTTTGAGAAAATTTTCAATGTTATCTTTGAAAATTTTCCAAAGTTTAATTTTTGAAAAATCGATATCGAGCTAAGAACTACGCAGTATCTGCAATCCAGTCCAGATTCATGCGAATCCCTTTTGGGTATTTCGTCGTCTGGACTGGGCTGCAGGTACCACTTTATTAAACCCCCGCGGGGCATCGTGGGATCGTCGTGGGATCGTCGTGGGATCGTCGTCGGATCGTCGTGGGATGCGTGCGCCTTACATTTAAGTCTTAGTTTTTAAGTATATAATAAGTATATAATATAAGATAGATTTAAGTTTATAATATAAGATAGATTTAAGTATATAATATAAGATAGATTAATGTAGATTAAAATTATTGTGAGCGCATTCCGTACAAAGATACGCTGTCTAACTTAAAACGAAATATATACATATATTTTCAATCCCTTCTTTCGTCTTTAAAATCAAGTTTTTCTCGTTTTGCTTTTCGATCATCTTTTTTTACTTTCTTCTCAAATTCTCATTTTGATAGATAGATGGAAGTAAATTTTTGATCTTCGTCAAATCTAATTCGAGTCATTGTCAGCCATTGTCATGCGACAGTGGCAGAAGTTGTCGGATAGGTGCTCTACTTCCGGTGGCCAGTCGAAGGTCCGCGCTTTGATCGATTGGTGCTCTTCGAGTACTCGATCAGAGTTTGGCCTTGTAGTTAACGTCGTTCTCGTAATTCGGCTCAGGTGGTCAGGGATTTATTCCTTGCTCCTTCCTGTGTTGTCAGAACGTAAGTCGTTCTTCTGCCAGGCCTCTGTCGTAACCTTCAACTGGTCACGACTGGTGAGTATCATCTGTTCGATGGGTTCTGTAAGTCCACTGACGTAAGTCGTGATGAAGATTGGCAATGATTCGGATTGGTCTTCCTAATTTCTTCTTTATTCTTCCTCATTTCTTCTTTATTCTTCGTTTTTTTTCCCATTTATCGATCTTCTTATTCTTATCTCTTCTTTACATGTTTTTTGTTTTTGCTGGTAGTTAGAATCATTAGAAAGAGTGTCTTTAAAAATTTAATATTTAATTTTAAAAATTTAACTTTAATTTTAAAAATATTTAGTATTTGTTTTTAAGTAAGACATGCGTATCTTTATACGGATGCTGCCGATAGAATGTATGGATCGTAGATTTTAAATTTTAGTATTAAAATTAAGCTAAATTAGTTTTAAGATCTAGATTAAGAATTTAGATTGTAAGTTATCATCGTTGGACGACGTGGGACAATATGCGACAACGTGCAAGTCTACGTGGAATTTAGTTTTTAATTTTATAATATCTACGTGATATGAGCGATATTATAATTTGTATGGAATGTATGCAATGTATGGAAGAAGAAATATTGTAAAAGTCTAATATATTGTAAAGACTTGCGTTTAGTATAAATTATTTAATTGTAAAGATATATTATTTTATTTCAAAAGATTTGTATTTTTTCTTATGTTTCAGCCTTTTTTTAAATATATTTCTTTAGGTTTTTTTTCTTCATAATAAAGAGTTATGAAGTTGATTGAAGTTCTTCACAATAAAGTTATGAAACAATACTGTCTTCCCTCAAGTGGATTCCATCTCATTGCAACATTAGTTCGATTTTGTTGCAGATTATTTAATTTTTTATTTCCTTTTTTCAGTATAATTTATATTTTATTAATCTTTTAATTTGTTAATAATAATTTGTTTATTATTTGTTATTAATATTTGTTTGTTTTTTAATATTTGTTTATTTAATATTATTTATTATTTGTTATTAATATTTGTTTGTTTTTTAATATTTGTTTATTTATATTTATATTGTTTCTTTTTAATAAATTTTTTACAGGCGGGTCTCGATATGTAGTCACCTCCTCGTGGTGAGACCTGGTAATTGGTATCGCTTTCCAAAATGATCTTTTATCGATTAAATAAAACTTTATTAAAGAAATTAAGAATAATAAAAAAGTTATATTAGAAATTATATTACTTTTGGAAAGCGATATCAAGCTAAGAACTACATGTACATATATACTCAATTCTTTATTAAATTCTTAGGTATATTCAAATATAACAATAATAATAAATCAAATTCTTTAAAATTCTTTTTTATAAAATCATACAAATATTTTTCTTTTAAATTTAATTTAATAAGAAATTAAATGATAAATGAATACAATCAATTTCTACACAAAACGAAACATTTTTTTATCTATTTATGAAAAACAATAGTATATAAAAAATAAATTATTAAAGTAATTTATCTATAATTATTAAAAATAATTTTTAAAAACGTGGGGAATGAGGGATGAAAATAAATAACTTTAATTTATTTTTTCTCTAATATACATGTGCATCTATATATATTATATGTATATGAATATTTATGTCTAACCTGTTCGATGTATCAATAAACAATATTGAGGTAGTAGAAATAATTGATGCCCCGACGTTGATAAGATTAAAAGGTTAAAGAAGCATTTCATTGGGCGAGAGAAGTTGCATAATGCAGTGTACTTATTATTATATATGTATACATTTGCTCGTAAATACGAATAAAATATAATAACGTATCATTATTCCATAATTTAAAGAGTTTCCATTCTTCGAGTTACCTTATTAATTTAAATTGGGCATAAAGAGTCACGTATATACGAGCTGTAAATAATAATTACGATAAATAATCTTTTGCCTATATCGCTATTCCATTCTTTTTGATGAAAAATTTTCAAAATTCGAATCTCTCAAAAATACCTATTAAAACGGTGTTATTCCATCAGAAAAATTAAATCAAGAATCGCGAGAAAAGGTAGGAGGAAACGCGCAAAACGTGGACACGAATAATACGTCAGCGATACATGGAAAAACACGTTCGTAAACAGGCCCAGTCTATTTAACTCGTTGTACCGTGGCAGACAGCCATTGACGTTTTTACTTTGCTCGTTGATTTGTTATTCGCCGTGGCGTGGCGCTGCGACAAGTGGATACAGCGCGGACCGGTCTCCAACCGTGGCTTCGTGTTACCTAAAAGAAGATATTAAATCGGTCTGCTTCGTTCGGGAGTATGTTAATTAGGCGGATCGTGTGGCGGTGTAGCAACTCGCGTGCGTCACCACGCTTCTTTTTGATCTGCTTTCAGTAACTTATTGCCTCATGGTTAAGGGGGATACGCATGGAATGATGAATGCGACGCGGACACAGCTGTGCGAACACGCCGTGAGAAACGTGGAGACGGTTACGTTGTTTCGCGAGAGATCACCCCGATGAGAATTAATTTAAATGGATAAATTTTTATTCCGTTTCTGATATATAATATAAATCTACTTTTTCGTACTTTTTGAACGCAAATACGAACGATTGAAACCAGAGATACGAAAAGATACAGAGACTTATTCGGAATTATCGATCGATTTAATTTTGTTCGAATTATGTATTAAAATATTTACATTATTCTTGATTAGTTTTCGCGCTTTGGCAAAACAACATTTAAATTAATTTATTTACATTTTGATAAATATCTAATATTTCAAAGAACGACGCAATTGAAAAAGTCAATTAAATTCAATATATAATCAATGAATAAGAATTGAATGTATATTTAATGACACGAGCGCGAAGAATGAGGAAGGATGCACGCGGAATGCGAGAGGAAAATTAGATCAATTTGCAGTTTCTCAAATTACCATCGTAATTAAATCTTTAGAATCTCTATGCTTTCTTTAATAAAAAAAAAACTGTCGAACTACAAAATTTTCATCTTCCTCTATCCAAGAATCACGAAATACAAAAACATTTAATTTCTCCAAAATGAAGAGAATTTTAGAGAAATCATAACAGAATAATACAAAGATACATGATACTCTGTACTCGAGAATTTTGAAGTGATAAAAAAATAAAACTTTAGTGCATCTTAGCCCCGCTTCGATGCTACCATCCAAGAAAGTAGAATGCAATTCGGAATGTCACTTGTTGCCGCCACTCGATGCTTTAATTTAGAACTTTGGTATATCGTGGAGGTTGCTAAACAGAGTTTCTTCCGGCACGATCCATGGCGGCCAGCTGGTATGCCGAGTTCGCACTCCTTTTTGTCGTTCCCCTTTTGGCGGACGCGCATACGCCGCAGGTCGAAAGTTCGTGCGACCGTGCTCGATTATTTTCAACCCGGAACGAGCTGGCCTTTAGAATTCCTTGACGCGTCTCGTCACTCTTCTATCTTCTCTACCTCGTTCATAGAGGGCAGGATTGAGTTTATCGATTGGATCTGGACGATGTAAGACTTAAGATTAGATTTCACCAAGATTTCGAAACGTTCAAAGGAAGATAGTTATTTTTGAAAATGCGAAAATATTTTAATTATTTTGCCCATTCGAATGGGCAAATAATAATATATAAGATGATTATCGGATAAAAATTTAAATTTAGATAAAATTTAGAAATCGAAATTTGATTTCGATAAATTTGCTTATTTTTATTTTTTTTTATTTTATTTATTTTATTTTTATTTTTTTAAATTTTTAAAATTGAATAATGAAATATAGGTTTTATATATCAATTTATTTGTGACAAGAGGTAGTTACAAAATGTCAATTATAGAAGATTATTTTTGGTTAATTCTTATATGAATTCAATTTAAATTAAAATCCAGGAAAAGAGAAATAGTCTTGCGATTTTTTTCTTGTAGGAGGATCAGATACAAAGCGTTTTCAACGGCGCATGCATGATCTACAACCAGATCAACCGGACGATTTGATAAATCTTCTTGTCATTTCGCGTGCCACCCAAAAATGGCGATTTTGAATTAGTCGGAGATAGGATACGCTGTTCGTCATTCCTAATATAGCGAAGGGGGGAAAAAACAGTCGCAGTTCGATATAAATAGTGTAGTTACAAGATCTGTGGGTGCAAACACCCAACAAAATGGCTGTTACCGAGGCGGGAACGGCAAGTGAACAGTTCTAGGGACACCTATGTAAGGATAATCGTACACTCTTTAATGATTCCAGCTCGAGTTTCCATTACAGATATGCCAACTCGAGCAAGAATAAAGAGATCTCATAAAAATTTCATGAGGTTCGTAGTAGGAACAACGATTTTTATCGTTGCGATCACTGTCAACCGATAACGAAATCTTGTTCTTATTTGTTTCGCTCGAAATTTTTATCATTCGTTTTATTACCTATTCAACAATTTTTCAAAATTTTTCAAAATAATCCACGTGTTTTAAATTTTTAACCTTGGTCCAGATAAGATCGAGACATTCCATTTCACATTTCTTCAAACTTAATTCATCGAGGAGCGAGCAATGATGCATCAAAGTTAAATTAATGCAAATAAATATTCACTTGCACTTGAATTATACATTTTAAAATGTACAAGTGTTACTACTGCCAACCTCACAAAATAGTGAATGCCAAATCCTTGAAATCCCCTTGTACAATACCGATGCAAATCGACCGAAGAAAATTGCAAATGGGATATCGCATTATCCCTTAACAGATCGAGCCAACCGAAAACTCTGGCCAGAGAGATTTACAACAAACAAACAAACAAACTTCAATACAACTCGACGAATCAATTTTTTCAACAAACTCTATATCTTCAAACTCGGAAAAAGAAGAAAGAAAAAACGGAAGGGGAATAGAAATTGTGGAAAAACGTGAAAGTAATTTGCATTTCGCAATTGGCCCCGATCGGGTGGTGGTTTATATTTCGGAAGTGGCCTTCGTGAAACGACGACCGGTCGCGTTTGTGAGATACGCCTTAATCCTTATACGGATCGGTCACGGTGGCGCTAATAGGAAGCGTATCCTTGCCGGTTGATCCGTTCGTGGCCACCAATTCCTGCGGAAAAAATGCTGCCATCTAGGGGAGTCCTAAGGACCGAAGCGCGGAACCGCGCGTCCTCCAGCACGGCCGATGGGATCGCGGGCAATTCTTAAAAATTAGTCACGCGGTCAACGCGCCGAAGGACGCTTCCGATGACTCGTACCCGCGCTTTTCAGCACGATTTTTACACCATTTTTGGTACTAGTTCGACACTATTTCTCCTTTCATGAAGGAAGTCATTGAGTTTATTATTATTGGGGATTTTATATATATGTATATATAGGGGGACCTTCGGATTTTTTAATTTACCACTCCGACGTTATCTCTCTTACTGTTTTTTCGCTCGAGGGCAAGTGATTGGAAGAGGAGTTGGTTCGAACCTTCAAATTTCTTTTAATTTGTTTAACTTTGGGTATTACTTTTCAATCTTTGAGGGCTAGTTTATGAAATTTTAAAATTTTTAGTTTATGATTTAGTTTATTTCCTTTAAAGGAACGGTATTGGAATTGTTTAAAAGTTTGAAATTCTTATTACGTTTACGAATCAAAGTTTTATTAATCTTTTCGAAATTTATTTATAATTTTGATAAACACATATTTTTTAAGAATATTATTAAATATAAGTTTTACTCTAAAATTTTCATATTAGAGTTGCAAAACTAATAAGAATTCAAGGCTTAATAATCTCGTTTCTTTCTTTCAAAGAAGATAACAATTGTTACTATTATCGACACTATTATTTTCTAAATATTTTCCCGTTTAAACAAGTTCACTTTTATTCATTATCGAGAGTCGTTAGAGGTAATTTCTATTTGGAATTTGGGTTGGAATAAAAAAGAGAAAAGAAAAAAAAAATGACTTAGAGCGGTTAAGAGTATAACGTTGTCCGAGGTATATGTTTGTTTGGAGAGGCGTGTTACGCGGACAGAGCCGCGACGTTGGAAAGGCGGCGCGACGAAGCGCTCTTTAACGAGCGTAAAAATTACTGGCACATAAATTCATACTGCGGTTTACATACCTGGTAGCTAAAAGTCACACTGAAAGGCATTAAGGCTGGCATGCACGAGACTTAGACGTCATATCGTAAATGCTAATACGAATTAAAATACAGAGCGCACGTTTAGAGACATAATACTACCTATGTATGAAATACTAAAATACCAACTCGATAAATATTAATAAAGCAAAAAAACGTGAGTCGTATCCACGTCCTTGCACGTCCTCGAATAAAATTGCTATAAATCACATTAGCATTAAGTAAAAATCTCAAACCTTACTATCCAAAAGAGATGTCACGATTTAAATTGAGATAAAAACAAGATTCTTCTTCTTCTAATAATAATAATAATAATAATCTCAACATAAAGTATCAATCAGAACGATTTTTCAATGATTCAAGGAGAGAGAGAGAGGAGGGCACAGCGTCATCCGTCCCATCCTTGAAGAGAAGTTCCCGTACCGGAAGTTCTTCCACCACCGACGAGTCTTGGAAAGAAGAAAGGCGCGTTTGTTACGTTAAAGCTCGCATCAAGGGGCAAAAAAAGATGGCCGTGCTCATTACGCTGTGCCAAGTTACACGTTTCCTGGCTATTAAATATCCCTTGCAACGGCGCAAGAAATGGCTGTCCTCGCCGGCTTGGCCATCGAGAACGGAGGAGGGAAGAAAAGCTGGGATGGCGCGTTCGAATCGAGAGATCATTCGAGGAGCCACGCGCGTAATAGGAAAAAAATGTTTCGAGTTGGAAAAGTTTGAGTCGTGGCACCTTGGACGAACAATTAAAATATCTCGAATAAAGATAAAGTGTAAAGTGATGATGGATTCTTTTTTATTTTTACATTTATTAAGAAATAGACTTAAACTAAAATTTAATTAACAATTGAAGTTGAAGTTTATTGTATTACACGGAATTGAGAACAAGAAATAAAGCAGCGAGATATTTTTGCTCGAATCAAATAGAAGAGAATGAAACGTGACAAACGTAGATAAGATAATTTCTCGTATCTCTGATAGACATAAGTTCTTAAGTGCAAGGTCGTTTCAAGGTCTTTGGATGCCAGATCATCTTGAAATTAATCACAATTATGAGTGCATCGATTAAAATTACATAAAGTTGTTTAACTTCCTTCGTTTGTTTCGTTTCATAAAGAAAAAACAAATCAATTAATCTCCAAAGATTAAAATATCCCCGATATCTTCGAATAATATTATTAAAGATAACAAAGAATTTATTTATTCCTTACAACATCGATCCCCAACATTTTCTTCTTTCTTCAATTCAAGATATTTACGCGTTTCGTAAAAATTTTTAGAAAATCTCGCGAGATCATTCGATCCTTTTTCCTCCTATATCAAAGAAAGAAGAGGAGAGAGAGAGAGAGAGAGAAAGAGAACGAGGGAGGAGGGGAAAAAAACGAGGTAAAGGCGGCTCTGGTTTCTTGCGATCGGTGCCCTTCAATTATCCGAGTGTATTTTAAGAAACGGCCGCCTCCCTTTTCCCGGACCATGACTTTTCGCATTCCGCTCGCGATTAATGGATGAACACGGCGAGCTTTACCTCCGCGTTACCGTTAAATCGAAATAAAAAGGAGCGAGCCGAGGGGGAGGCGGAGGGATGAAAGGTTGGCCGGGGCGGAGGAGCGATAATTGGCACTCGCTTTAAGACTCCTTGTGGCCTTAGTGCCATTATAACCCTCGCGACAAATGAGGCGAAACGCCTGCAAAATGTGGCCGGCAATCCGAAAAAGTCGAAGAGCAGTTGTTGAGCCTGGCTTCCTTGGTGGGCCCCTCTCCTTCCCTGATCGAAGGGGTTCATTATATACCTTATGTTCCATGTTTCTGCTGGAAATTATGTAGCTCTAATTTTTTAATTTTGTAATAATTGATATGTACTAATTTAATATGTATTAATTGAATTCGAGATTCCTTTTATAGTTTAATTTTAATTTTGAAACCACATTTTCTGATAGAATGAGTTAAGAAAGAGAATAGTTGAGAGGTAGAATTGAATAGAATTAAGAAAGATAGGGTTAGGGTAAAGATAGAAAGATAAAGAAGGTTTCCAATTAATCTAACAAGTTTTAGTAATCGTGCAAAAGTATTGTATTATAATAAATTGGATTAAAAACTTGTAGCAGAGAGTAGATTAATTAAGTAATCCATTATCGATTCGTTTCTGACTCACTCATCGATGAATTTCCCTCACTGGATATACATATTCTTCTACAACAGTGACAAATATTCAATTTATCTAAAATTTTAATTTTTAATATTTTTCGTGACGAATTATTCTATCGAAGAGAATTTTTCTGATTCCATCCTGTGTCGAAAAGAATTCTTCTTCTTTTTTATCCTTACTCCAATCCTCCCAGTTGATCGATCGAGCGATCCTCCGTTGAACCTCCATGAAGTCAGTGAGGATCAAGCGACATTGCCGCGGCATAACGACGATCGAAGTTAGCGATCCATGGATCCGTACCGATATTACCAACTGTTTTGCGGCATCAAGGCCGCCTCCTTACTCGAGATCTTGTCTCTCACGATGACTCACACGCCTAGGCTGCCTGCTGCCTCGCTCTTGCCTTCCTTCTTCTCTCTCTCTCTCTCTTTCTCTCCTTGTGAATGTGGAAAGAAGAAACGATTGGTCGAATAGAGATGGAGAGAGATTAGGGCGGAAAAGAAGAAAGGAGAGTTGCACAGTTTGGTTTATGGACATCGTAGATCCTCTAATCGTTGGATGAATTATGAAACGACCTGGCAGAAGGAAGCTTGGCTCTTAGAAGGAATATATATATACATAAAATGGGTGCAATTATTTCATCAATCAAAGTCTTTGTTTTGGTGGAATTTGCTATTCGATAGAAGAATAGAATAGATTCTTGTATCGACTATTCTCTCCAGTGACAGCCTCTCGAAATTATTTCGAATTGCAAAGTTGACTCGAACAAATAGAGATCGAGAGAACGCTTATTCGAGAGGATAGGTATAAAGAAATTGTAAGAGAGTCGATCTCGACTTTAGCTCTTCTGCTAAAAAGGTATCGAACAGTGTCCTTGATTAATGATAATCGTCGAGGTGAATTGCTTGGTGATAGAGAATTGGAGCAAGATTTATTTGGCATTTTTATGAGTGTAAAAAGTTGTCGTTAATCGTTTGATTCGCGATTACGTGAATGGGTGAAAGTCGCGATTAGTCGCGTCTTCGAATGACTGCCATGCCTCAGACTTTGAGCTAATCGATATGCAGATCGGGTTTGGAGGATGTGGGCAGATATATTATCCTTCAAACTTCGATTTCTCGGGTTAAATACGATTTTTGCCAACGAGCAGCAGCTCGTCGAGGACGACTAACTTTCACGTGTCAATGTGGAATATCTTTGTATCGTACGTGTTGTCCATTTGGATATGGTTGCGGACAAATATTTCATCATTTTTGTTAATATGTAACTTTTTTCTTTTTACTAAGCATTAAAGTAAAAATGGTTGATTCATTTATTGCAAAAAAAAAAAGTTGAAATTCGAAAGAGTAAAAAGGATAATTCGAAATTGGGGGTTGGTTATTTTATATAAAAATTATCGAATTTAGAAAAACGTAAACGTAAAAAGAAATGATTGGAATTAATTTTTGTTTGTTGATATGATATAACAAAAATTAATATTAACAGTCACACTTAACTCCTTAATTAACCCTCAACTTCATTTTACCCATTTTCCCATTTTCAAAAATTCCAATAAAATTTAATCACCTTACTTATAACTCTACTAATATCTCTTATCTCTTCTCCCAATAGATTTTTCAAACAATCACTAAAAAGTTTCCTCGATCGAAAATCGCTCTTAATAAAAAAAACACAGAGAAGAAGGGACGAATTCCACGCAATAACAATTTTATTTTAAAAAAAATACCATCCCATTGCGCGAAGGATCGATGTAAACCAGCCATTACGCGTATATAGTTAAAAAAAAAAAAAAAAAAA
>NW_006263370.1:108310-116267 GCF_000469605.1 Apis dorsata
TTTTCACGATTTTGGTGAAACGATGGTGCGCGTAATAAACGTTTGATAAACGTCGATGGGTTGTTCAGAATCCTGGCCGTTTCGATTTAATATCATACGATGTGTCGGAACGCAGCATATTTGGACGTGGAGCGGTGTAACCGAGAGAAAGGGACGCACGATACTTTTCTTGCCCGTCAAACCGAGAAATCTGGGGGCGCGTGGATTGCGACAAAAAGTGCGGGAAAGTGCGCGGCCAACCTTCGCCCGTGAAATTTCGACAATTGAAAACGGCGCAGGCATACAGAATTCGCGAAACGAAAACGCGGTTATCTCTCTCTCTGCGTTATGGCGGACATCTCTGGACGTGGCTTCGCATACGAATGAATATTCGTATTTCAGGATTTTCAGGATTTTCAGAATCGACGGGGTGTGTGTGCTGTCAAAGACAAGGGTTCGTTTCAGAATGTTAAAAATTGGTTTAAATCTCGTTTTTGTTTTTTTCTTAAACTTTATATTAGTTATTAGTTTACATTGAGAAGATTTTGGAAAGATGCTAGATGGAAGAATTGGAATTCCTGTCAGATGGAATTGCATTTAAATCATTTAAATTATATTTCTTTATCTTATAATCTGAAGAATTAGATTAGGATTTTTAATTAATTAAAATAACGTTATATTATGTAATAATATTGTTATGTAATAATGATTAATTAAAAATAGTTTAAGAATAGTTTCAAATCTTTATATCTTTTGTAAATCATTAAATGTATCTCTATTATGTTAGGTTTGTAGATTAAGTGTATAATATAAGTAAAAAGATTAAAATTGTAACATTTATTATTTGATTATGTTACAGAAATATATTACAATCTTCCTCCTGAAAGAAGATAATTATAAATTACACGTTTCAAATGGATAACTCTATTTTCTTCTAAAATTTTATTTATCTTTTTCTACTTACATAGAAATAGCGTTACATCTAATGGAAATATTAAATAGAAAATGTAAAATCATTGTCAGACTTCCTCTGTAATCATATCTCAATTTAATTTTTTTTTCTCAGCATGAATCAATGGTAATTGCTTTAATATGTACGTAGTTAATTATTTGATTCATTTCTGATATTCTTCTTAAAATGGTTTATGTATCTAATGATTAGAATGAAGAATAGATTTACGTCAACGTGACAATGAAAACAATTAAGAATTATCTTTATCAAAAAAAAAAAAAAATAAATAAATAAATGATATACTTCTCACACTCAATGAATCATATTTAATAATAAACTTACATTTTTATCTGATTAAGAAACAATTATTTGAAGTGGCAACTAATTATCTCAAGTCTACAAGACTTGAATCACGTTCACAATATTCCATGTAAACGCTAATAATACCTTTATTAATTCAATCTTTCATGGTATATTTTCTTATCTCATTAGATGTCAATCAACTTTACCAACTTTACTACAAAATTACCATATAATTTTTCTATTTTCGAACTAATAGAAAAAAAATTGAGTTAGTCATAGATTACGACTTATTCTCAACTTTTTTTCTTAACTTTTTTAGGAATACCATTTTCTAAATTAATATTTAATGGATCTTTTTTTTTTTTTTTGAATGTTGGATAAAAAAAAAATTCTCATCGATTCCAAAGTACAAAATGCTATATAATATGATTATAAAGATAATCGAAAGATATCGATCACTGTACATCGTTTCCACTAACCTCACTTTGCTTTCTACAGTGGCGCTGCTATCTCGAGAAACGGCCTTGCGAAAGGCAAATCGCAACAACACACGGGACAACAGGATATACATTCGTAGGCATCGTGGGCAGCCTTGTCGCGACGTCCATGTCGGAAAACACCTGCGTTTCAACGGCCTAGAACAGCAGACAATCCTTTACGTCGGCGACCTTCCGCAAAGTATTGCGAAACTATCGTCCACTGTAAACGCAACCTATGCCATCGAGATGCATAGGATTGCCCGTTTGACTCTGCTTGCACGAATGTCTAACGTGCACTGTCACACGATGACAGCCCACCATTTGTTTCACCAGAGTGGTTCAACGTTTGTTGAACAACGTTATCCGTGTTCAACAATATCGAAGTTAATATTTTCAAATTAATTGAAACGAATGCTTTGTTATTTTTTCCATTTGCAATATGGCAATAAGTCGATTCGTGCAATTATGCAAAAATATATGCGGTAAGTAAATAAAGAAAATAAAGTTATAAATAATAAGTTGAAATAGTTTAAGTTTCAAGAGTTTTATAAATGGAATAAAATTTGTCAGCTTGTAATTTGAGGATAATTTTAAGTTGATAATTTGTAAATATTTAATGAGAATAAGAAGGTTAATAACTGTTGATTGTTATTAGAAATTGTGTAATTAGAATGTAAGTATAATTAATATGTTAATATTATATGTTAATTTTCAAATAGATAAGAATTAAATAAAAATTTAACTTAAAATTTAATCCATTTGGCAAAAGTATATATATATATATTTCTAGATATTATCGAGACGTTCAGCAATTTTCATTTTCTTCTCAATCGAACATTTATGAGTGATATACAGTCAGGTCACTGTAATTCTATGAACAGTATTCCTGGTGTTCGGCACCCCCCATGGCGAGAAGTGATTCTAAAAAAACTCGATATGGGCAGGGTTAAAAGAAAGAAGGAAAAAGCAGTCATTGCCAAAAAAAGACACATCGTAGCAGATGTATTGGATGGTACAGAAAAATAAGGGACATGAATGAGCTCATTATCGATTCGGCATCGGAATTGCTTAATTTACTCATTCAGGGACCTACATACGTTTTTTCGGAACATAAATGTTTAAGGATAATATTGTATAAAGATCTAGCCTTACATTTGTATTAAGATATAAATTGAATAATTTTTCCTTTCCATTTCGATAATAATTAATAATAAATCGTATTTTTTATGCAATATTTATTGCATATAATCAACATTTATAAAAATTTATATATAAATTTATATATAATGTGATTACAAATTAGAAAATTAAATGGTGAAATAAGATGAAATATATGATCAAAGACTAAATAATACGTTTTGCAGATATATTCGAAATTTTAAATTATAAAAATAATTTTTTATTAAAATTAAATCCTTGTTTCACATTTAATATTTTAACTATATGTTTTAAGAATGTTTTGTAAAGAATAGGTTCGACAAACGAATATTTGATGGAACTTTTTTTTTAATGTTTTAGAATTCCGTCCTATTCTCTTTGTTGACAGTTAAATTTTCGTTTGTTTAAATCCCGTCCTTACATTGTCACCAAAACAGTGCCTCGTGTCACATGTCTGAATATATTATTTTTTTACAAAGTTATCGTTCACATTTTAAAACCGAAAATGTAGTATCTATACGTTTGAATTGAAAATTAAAGTACATTGTAGTTTTAAGAAAGAAATGATGGATGTATATTCAATTCCGCGTGATCACGCGCCAAAAGTATAGATAAAGAAAACAAATAAGAGAGAAGGACAGAGATAGAGTAAAAATTAGGAAATTAGCGCCATCTGTTGAATGCCTTACCTGGAACAAATGTAGACAAAGAAAACAAATGGCAGGAAAAGGATGGAGATAGAATAGGAGTTGATCCCTAGTGTCATCTTTCGGATTATAAAGACTACATTGAAAGCAAGATAAAGTAGAACAAGAATTGAAGATCAGCGCCATCTCTTGTATGCTTTTCTTTGTATGCAAAGAAATATGTCTTTTGATATCTAAGAGATGGCGTTGACGGTTAATTCTTAATCTATTTTATCTTGCTTATTTTTAAAATAAAAATTGACCGTTAACGCCATCTCTTGGATAACAAAAGACATATTTCTTTGCATGCAAAGAAAAGCATACAACAGATGGCGCTGATCTTTAATTCTTATTCTACTTTATCTTATTTTTAAAGAAATATCTTTATCACCCGAAAGATGGCACTAGCGATCAATATCTATTCTATCTCTATCCTTTTCCTGCCATTTGTTTTCTTTGTCTACATTTGTTCCAGTTAAGACATTCAACAGATGGCGCTGATTTCCTAATTTTTATTCTATCTCTGTCCTTCTCTCATTATTTGCTTTCTTTGTCTATACTTTTGGCGCGTGATTATAAACGCGTTACGGGATATCAAAAGATTTAAAGTAAAGAAAAAAAAAAATACATTAGACAATGAATTTATTCTATAACATCTTATATTAATAATTATTAAATAATAAAATAATATAATTTGTTTTTATTTTATTAGCATAAAATACTAAAGTTTTTATGTTAATAAAAAATAATTAAATGCACATTATTGATTGATTTTAATATCTTTCTGAATAATAATAATGATATATTTGGATTGAAAACAAATGTTCTGCATCAACTTAATAATATTGATGTATATCAAGTATGTAATACAATATTTCATAAGAAATATATATTACATACTTCTTATATTTCTTATTAAAAATAAACGTATTAATTATAGCTAGTAACCTTCAAAATTTTTCATTCGAACGACAGGTGCAACAAATATATGGGGTTGCGTTATGGGGAATTACTATGGAAACCTATAGAATGCTCTACAGTTGACTAATGGAAATTGAACTTTGCTGCACGTACTTTGACGTTAAACGTCGAACTCAAAGGGTTATTGAAACCAATTTCTCGTCTAATTAGCGACAATTTACGGATAATTAATTACGCCGATGTGCACCAGTAGCGATAATAGTGTTAAAACAAGGAATGATACGTCGAAGAAGAATGTGATATCCGCACAAAATTTATTTATGAAACCATTATTGCGGTTGAAACAGCAAGAACATATTCTTGAAAAAGGATTAATTAGTGCAATTAAAAATATGAAAATAGACTCGAATTTATTACAAGATATCACGCACGAACATACAGAGTTATCCTTAAGAAGGTAAATATCGTCATATGTATAATATCTCAATATTTTAATATTTTAATATTACGCTATTCAAATTAATTCAAATTAATTCAAATTTCTCGTAATAATGAAATTAATAAAAAATTAATCCTCCATGATTTTGAACACGTGTCCATATATGAGAAATAAAATTCGAGTATTAAAAATTATAAATTAAAAATTATAAATTCAAATATATCTACAAATCTATATTTAAATATAAATAAATGTTAAAAATTTATTTTATTTGATAATATTTGGCAGACACAACTATTTAGATACAATGTACAAAAATATAGAAAATATTATTTCCGATTTGGATTCTGTAAAAAATATCGTTAAAAATCCGGAAGAAATTAAGAAATTAGGTAAATAAATATATTTATTCTAAAAATTACTTCTATCCTAATAAACTTATATTTAAAATACTTGTGTTTATATTTAGATGTAAACATGTACAAATCAAAATTGTTAAAACTTTCGCAAAATATGCAGGATTTCAAAAAAACTTATCCCGTTCAAACTTTAAAAGAGGAAGGGGATGCTTTAAATGCTGAATTTCAACAATGTAACTTTAATTTGGATAAGTACGAGAAAAATGCAACGCACACGCCATTATTGTGTAAAATTAAAACGGAAAATAAAAAGGAAAAAATAGAATTTAAAGACGTGGATGATTTTCATGGCCTTGTTGCGATAACAGGTAATAGAAATACTTACGTGTTCGTCAAAGATTAAAAATCATTTTAAAATATCCTTAAAAATTCAACAAAACAGGTCACACGGAAAATTGGACATTGGATGATCACTTGTTTTTTCTAAAAATGAGAAAGAAATGCAAAAGCATTCCAACTCTAGTTACAATGATTCAAAAAAAGTGTCCAGATTTAACAGCTGAAACTATAGTGAATCACGAGGCATGGTACAAACATTATCAAGATTTGCGTGAAAGACAAAAGATGGCGGTGAAGGAATGGCGTCAACAAAAAGAATTAGAGAAAAAAACAAATATCGATGAGATTGGGAAAGAAATCGATTTCCACGAAGAGGAAGATTTCCAAAATGAAATTGTTGAAGAGAAAACGATAAAAGTTTTTAAAAAGACAAGATCAAGTCATTCGGAAACTAACAGCAGTGCAAGTTCGAAGAATAATAATAACGAGAAGAAAGAATTGATCAAAAAGTGGAAAATTGAGAAGGAAAATAAACGTTTTATGGATGAAGAACAGATGAAAATGCAAATGAAGTTGAAGAAAGAAAGGGAAGAAAATAGAAGAAAGAAACGCCAAGAAAAGATTCAAGAATCTTTGGAAGAATACAAAAAGAAAAAATCAATGGAGAATACTTTGAAAGAAATGAATAAAGTTAACAAAGAGAAATGTAAATATAACGCAACTTTAATTAGAGCGTTTAGGTAAAATTTCAATGTTGTAAATAGCAAAATAAATAAACAAATAAATAATGAAATATACAAAGAGAAATTTTTCTTACAGGGAGCAGGATAAAGAATATACTGAGAAAAGGAAAAATTTAATTCTACGTTCAAAGAAGCCAAAGAAAAGCGACTTGATGGATGTAAAAAAGGTGGAACTCGTTGAAACGCGAAATTATTCGACATTGTTAAATAGTACGAAAGTTTGGAGGGAGAAATGTAAAATCGACGATTCAAAAAAGTATTCGAACGAATTTCAATATATCAAGGATATCCCAAAAATGTGAGTAATTAGATATTATTATTAAACCGTTTTTTTATTTACATATGGATGGTATTACAGGTGTATCCGATGGAGGAACGAAGAATCGGAGGATCTAAAAGTCTAATAAGAAATATACCGATTAAAAAATGTAAAAGACATTAGTATAAATGATCGTACGTATTATCGTATATGCCTAATTTATTGTACTCGTAAAAGTTTTATCATTTTTATGGGTAACACGCTAACGCGGCTCAAAGTACGTATAAATATACAATTTCTTTTCCACACGTGAATTTTACAGAATTTTCCTTTAATTTTAATTTTTTTCTAAAACAATATTCAACAATAATCATGCGATCAAACGCAAACTTAAAAATTACCTAATTCCCTGTAATTTAATCAAAAATACAATTATTTTTTTTTCTTTTTTTTTTTTTTTTTTTTTTTTTTTTCTTCAATTAATCAATGCTTGGATATACAGGTATTGAAGAAAGAAGAGGAAAATTATTACAGCTAAAAAATATACGATATGTTTTACTCCTCCTTTCGTTTATAGCTTCAATAAATTAATTAATCGAACAGAGCATACTCTTAGAGCAGCAAATATTTAACACAATTACTGCATAATAATTTATATATTAATCGGTATTATATTTGAAGGTATTTTATTTACAGTAATTGTACTTACTTCCTGTTCGAATATTCCCAAACTCTTCGGAATCACTCTTCCACTCTAGAGGCGAACGAAATCTCGGTGTCTGTTTTGTACTTCGTTTCCGAATTGATATACTAAAAGTATTCTCCTATATAGTAACAGTCTTCCATGAGAAAGTATCCACGAAACGCGACAGTTCAACCAAATTTGATGGAACGAAACCGTGTCTCGTGATCGATCCGTTTTTTTTTTTTTTTTTTTTTTTTCTACTAATCATTATACTTCGAGATTGTTACTTTTTCTTCTTTTATCCACCACTCTGTTATTTACAATCTTCGCTAAAATCTTCGAATTACAAATAAACCCATACTACTTGTCGTCTATTGCCACGAGGAAATTCGTACGATCGAAACTCGCCATAATATTGGCTATACAAATTGCTGTACAAATTGATCTGTTCTGAAAATTATACAAGATTATTGGATTCATTTTGAAAACGCGACCTCAGCACAACACGACGCAACTTTATCAAACTTCTTAAAAAATTTTATGTAACAGATCTCTTTTTGTTTTTTTTCTTTCTTTCTTTCTTTCTTTCTTTTAACTTTAATTTTAAAGTATAATTTTTCAATTATAAAAAAAAAAAAAAAAAATCAATTGAAAA
>NW_006263370.1:116325-118292 GCF_000469605.1 Apis dorsata
GACGCCATATTGAACGAGTGCGCTCGTCAAAATGATGAAAGGGCAAGTGGAAATGAACGAAACCGATTGATATATACTTATGTTTATTTTTCTTTTACGAACGTATCGGTTTTCTTCAGACGATGTACATAATAAGTTATGAGTAAAAGAGTGTTGGTTTTATCCAAGACCGTTCACTTTATTCGCCTGTTCAAAGTGGACTATTAATAATTAATTCCCCCCTAAACCCCACGTTACCTGAGCGTGAATGTGTGTGTATATGTGTGTGCGTATGTGTGTGTGTGTGTGTGTGTGTGTGTGCATATATCGAATGCAAATAAACGGGCACAAAAGATCAGAGAAAAAGAACGAAGAGAGGAAAAAATTAAACAAATACGTACAAGGGACGAAAATTATGACTCAGTCCAGCCATGGATAATACCAATTCTCAACGATTTTACTCAAATATATAATATACTTTCTATTTAACCTTTTGTTCGTTAATTCGATATTCTTTTTTGTAGATTTTTTTTTTTTTCTTCTTTCCTTTTCGTCTTTCGTTTAGATTACCAAATACAAAAACATAGGTGATACAATATATATATTTATATATATATGTATTTATATATATATATATAATATGTATAATGTTATAATACAAATGTGCCTCGTACTGTGCTGAGTACGATATAGATCGATCAGAATCGACGAGTGTCTATAATTCATTTTTATTTTTCCTTTTTTTTTTTTTTTTTTGTCCACCTATTTATCTTTATTTCCTGTCCACAACTTCCGCTTCCTCTCTATCTTTCTCGCGAAACTTTACAATTCACAATCATCCTATCTTCCATTCACATCCTCGCGGGCATATCGATACGAGTTAAACGCCACATCATAGCAATATTAAATATGTTCATCGATTTCCTTCCCTTCGAGCTATGTATATATACACATATATCAATTTATATATGTATATATGCACAAAGAAATATAACCGTTTAGAATTCTTCTCTCTTTAATAATGCATATCATTTCTCTAGAAGTTTATTACAACGAACAATAAAATGTTTAATGAAACGTTCCACCTTCCTCTGACTCGTTCAATCGTATGATCATTCACCCCCATCTTGTTCCACTTTGCTCGCATACATACACTCACACACCCACACACGCACACATACACACACACACACACTTGTTGTTATTCATCCTTTCGTTCTCGTATTATCCTCCATCGAAACAAGGACTGCCAGACGATTCGACGTTTTCTTCCACATTGTTCGCCATTTTCTTCTTCATAACTCATCTTTCCCCTCCCCCCCTTTTTTTATAATAAATATATACACACCTTGAACATTTGTACAAGTTTAAAGATCTTCTCATTCAGCCTTTTACTATTTAGTTTATTCGTATCTCCTCCTTCTAACAATATTTATCATTGATAACCTCAAACGCGATATCTTATCCTCCCTCTTCTTTTATCCTATTACTTTCTTTTCTTTCTCTTGCGTAACTATAGGCGCAACAGGTGTGTATTCGATCCTTTTCTTTTCCTTTTCTTCGCGTCGAACGATCAAACAGTCAGGATCGATCGATAATTCCATTTGCAACGAACGACTCTTGTCCTAGCGATCGAAAAATGTGCGTGTCCCTTTTCTCTCTCGAAGTGTCCGGGAAACAGCGTCGTTTACGCGATTTCACAGACTTCGACACTCGTCACGGATAGTCTACTACGAGTTTCTCTAATTTCTAGCATTGCACACGGTTCGGGGACGGTAATGAATCGGACTCGGGATCCTCTAGATCGAGATCAATCCTCGTCAGATGAAGAATCGCGTCGTTCAAAGAAGGCTCCAAGACAAAAGGGAACGCGATCGATAAAAGCGATTCGTATAATTTTCTAGAATCAATATGATATCGGTGTCAGAAATTTTTTTTTCTTTTCTTTTCTTTTTTTTTTTTTATTTTTTTTTTTTTTTTTTTTTTTT
>NW_006263370.1:119355-121419 GCF_000469605.1 Apis dorsata
AATCACCGTAACTATTTCTTTCTTGTGGCGTGGACCACACACGGTCTTGTGATAGAAATGATGAAGAAAAAGAAAAGAAAAATTAGCCGACAGTTTTCCCAGATTACTTTTTTTTTTTTTTTTTTTTTTTATTTTTAATCGAATCGATTTTTGGGAGGTTTCTAAGGATTCGCGACGATTTTCGAGAACGTTTTACTAATCTAGAAGCAAAAAATGTACACGGATTAAATCAACCTTTTTCTTTCTATACGATTCTAAATTGATAATCAAATGAAATCATGTTATTTTTGTAAACTAAATATAAATTGTATTGAATATTAAATGGAAAGGAAATATAATTTATCATCGAAACTAGAATCCACGTACATTTCTTGCGAATATAGATGAGACTCTTAATAACTAATCGAATGAATTCCATACTTCTTTTGCTGCCAGATTTATTGATGAGATATAGATGAATGTACATCTGGACCCCAATAGAGTGCTACTTTAAATCGAGATTAAAACGAAAGAAGCGTTTATCATCCTAGATCATTTTGTTTGCGTTCGTTCGTCGACGTTTCACGGTCTAACCTCAATAGATCCGTTGAACAGCCAGCGATTTTTTTTTTTCTTTTGTAATCATTTTTATTTTCTTCCCATAAGAAATAAACGACCAACTGTAAATGCAATAATGATTGACGATGATCGTAAAATGGTAACGTTCTCGCAGGACGAAAAAGATGATTCACGTTTAAAGTAAAAACCTTATATCTTTCTCTTTCTCCATCCATGTTTGTCGCAGTCTTTCGATCACCAGCCAAGGCTTTCGGTTCACGCAGTTATTCTTCGATCAATTCACTCGTTCCCTCCGTGTTTTAACTAATCTTGACGGGACACAAACGTATCAAGCTAGCGTTCTAAAGAATATGGACGATGATATCGCATGGTTTCGCTTTCACTGAAACATCATATGTAATGTGGTCTATTTACCGTTAAAATGGCTCATTTCCATTTTAACCAAGTTATAAACTTGAAACATATATATGTGTGTGTATGTATATATGTATGATAAATGTTACATTCGACTATCCAGGACAACGAGTAACCTCAAATTACTTGTTCCGATAGAATGTTTATCGATGATGACCGATGGATTTTTCTATAAACGTATAAAAAAGACGAATTATATCGCGACGAAAAGAGCGATGCACGCATTCCCGCTTCAATATTAAAGATCACAGCTGTATCTCGATCGATTTTTGAATCGGGGACACGATGAAAATGTTTATACGCGAATTTCACACTAACATTATGATGCTCGGTCCTAGACAGTCAAAATGACACATAGCGCCATCACAAAGGAAACGAGTGATTAAAGAACTGCGTGATCCGTCGAAGATCTCGCGTTACTCTCTCAACCACGGATTTTTTTTCACAGGTTTTTCCTTCTCGTCTGCCTCTCTTCCTTGATCTCATCCTATCCTCACCCATAATTTCGTTCATTCTCCATCGAAAATTAGTAGATCGCATTTTTCTTTTCTTTCTGTATTCCTTCTAATTATCCTTTTTCCTCGTATTTTTTCCTCTTTCTTTTCGTTCTGCACTTTTTTATTTTGTTTTTATTTCATTTATTCCTAAGCTTGTATAAAAACGATAGTTCTTTTTTTTTTTTTTTTTTAATTACACCAAAAGACGAGTTGTGTGCATAAAGCAAACTATATTGGGACAACATGAATTCTGAATAAATACTTAATATTACAACAAAATTTTAAGTATTCTTTCGTAATGTCATCGCTATATAGTTTGTAAGAAAATAAGATACTTTACTTGAAATTTGTATGTACAGATATTACAAACAACGTTTTTGTTTTCTTCTCTCTCTCTCTCTCCTCTCTCCCTCTCTCTCATAATGCATAGGCAATGTGTTTCTGTTTTCTTTCATTTTGTTTCTTTTTTTTCTTGTTTTAATCTCTTTTAACTACACTTGTCTATTATACATTATTGTGGAGCAAGTTTAAACGGATCCACTCTTCTATGCGTTTCCATTCTCTCTTTCTCTCTCTCTCTCTCTCTCTCTCTCTC
>NW_006263370.1:121443-122505 GCF_000469605.1 Apis dorsata
ACTTTTCTTTTTCTTTTACTATTGGCTTCTTTTCTCGTTGTTTTCCCGAGGTTTTGAGAATGACTTTTTATCTATTTTTTTTTCCAAAATGAAAATATATAATACCAATTTTTTTTTTTTAAATTCCTTCTTTTCTCAATAATGAATTCGAATTGATCTCTTTTTTTTTTTTTTTGCTTTCGTAAAAAGAAAACTAAAATTTTGTATCAATCTTACTATTATTATTCAATATTATTTACATTGACAATTCGTTCGTTTGAATAAAACGTGATGTATTCCAAGAAAACTTTACAACTCGGGATCTCTGTCTGAAACTGATTCTTTCCTAATTTGAAACTTGGTTCGATTTATTCTTCATCGATCTAGTTCAATTCTATCGAACTTTATTTTTAAAAAAAATTATATATAATATATATATTATATATATTTATATTTATAATATGTATTTTATATATATTTTTTTTTAAAAATATAGATATGTATAAATATTATAAATATATATATATATACATATTGTATTAATTTTCGTATATTATCGAATAAGTATCTTTCGAAAACAAAAGAAAAAAATTCATTCTCATTGATTCAAATTTTTTTAGAATCGGGGAAAAAAGGTATAAGAAAAAGACAAAAAATGGAATTAAAGAAATTTTCCGCAAAGAATTTTCCATTGATACACGAAGAAGAAAAAAAGAAATGGAACGATAGAAGCGACGATCGTGCAGCTCTTGTCTGAACCAAGTTCCTTATTCTAGTCTCGAAGATCGACATATCTCGAATAGTATAACATGGACTGAGAAATTTTAGACGTGCATCCACCACGTGTCCTAGTTAACAAGATAACATTAAGGGAGATCGCCTGGAGACGATCGATATTTAAAATCTCTCGTTCGTCTAAATTCTTTCTTTCTCTCACACTCTCTCCCTCTCTCTCGTTCCTTCCCAATCAAATTATCGCAAACAAAATCGCACGCATTCCCACAGAGCACCACCATCCTCTGTACATCAGTATCGCTTTTATTCATATAACTTTTCCCCCTTCTTTTTTTTTTTTTTTTTTTT
>NW_006263370.1:122606-137852 GCF_000469605.1 Apis dorsata
TTTCGCTAAAAATTTTAGTCCATTTCCATGATCGATAAAGTCCGTCGCGATTTCAGAGCGTCCGGCACTGGTATTCTCTATAACATCAGTGTCATATATTCTATACCATATTTCTTTCTCTTCCTTCTGTTCCAATTTCGTTGCGCAAAAAAAGAAAAACAGAAGAGAAAACGGAACGCCTACACTTACGAGCGACACAAAACGCACCAAGAAAACGTCGCACGCATACCAGCACGCACATCAACCACGCGAAACACGCGTCAATTATCGTATTATTATTATAATTCTTGTAATTAGTATGTAATATGTACACAACGGACGCAGAGATACACCACTGCACTCACACTAAAAAGTCAGGATCACTGTAGTCCTCGCCGCTCTCGCTACTATCGGAAATTCTTCTCCTCTTCTTCTTCTTATGTTTTTTCACTTTTTCCGTTTTGTGCGCCCGGTGTTTACGATGTTCCTTCACTCCCTCCGGATGATGCGCGTGTATCGTCAGCTTGGGCACACGTGGTGATGCAATTTGCGATGCTGGCGCCGCGTTCACAGCAACTGGCGGTGATCTGTGGACAGGCATGGTGACCGGAATGGAACCACCAGTAGGCATCGAGTTTATCGAATTGTTCGGATGCTCGATCGACGAGTTCAAATTGGCTTGATATTGATTTACCATCTGGGGATTGGTCGTCACACTGATTTCCATTTTATTGTCCGATTCAGACATTTTGTTAGAAACATCTATTGATTGTTTGCTACCTCCGCCACTCGTGTCACCCTCGTTTCCATCTTCCTCCGGTTCTTCCAGATCAAATTTTAACATCAATTGCTTGAAATCCAAATATTCCTTCACTAATTTTTTCCTGCCCTCGGCATCAAGTTCGACATTACTTACGCCTTCCCTTAATCTTTGCAGGGTAGCCTTTGGTTTGAACAGCAAGTTACTCTTACGGTTCACAGCTTTCTCGTACACTTTCGCTGCTTCTGTCGGCGAGTATTGGCCAATTTTTTGGTCAGAAAAACCGTACAGATCTTTCAAGTGTTGCCTTAAAGTGAGCAGCAACAAAAAACCTTGGCTGGCGGTGATATAATCCCTCAGCAACGTGGTATCTCCTGGTAACCTTGCCAGTAACGATTCCTCATCCTCTTCATCATCCTCTTCATCTTCCAATACTGACAATAATTGCTCTGGTCGTGGTTGTCCATCCGGTCCCAGAGATGTATGAATTTGTTGATGATGTTGCTGATGGTACTGTTGTTGTTGGTGAAGATGATGATGATGTTGTTGTTGCTGCTGATGCTGCGGATGCTGTTGTTGTTGTTGCTGCTGCTGTTGATGCTGATGCTGATGCTGCTGTGGTTGACTATTCCCTTCTTTTGGTAGTAATGCCTCCTTAAATGACTGCACAAGATTTGTACCGGACATGGAAATAATAATATCAATATGATGAATGATAAACAATGGCTCGTCTTGCACTTGATATGTAAAGTAAGCGAGATTGTCGGCCAAGTAGAGCATCTGTGATAAACTAGTTTTCGCAGATTCGTCAAACTGTTTTAAGAAAGACAATACTATGGCTCTTCTTTGTTGTTTCGTGTTCCTCAAGATAGTATAAAGGAAACCATTTAACGCACCAGGAAATTCACCATCTTTGACCCTCATTCCTCTCACCGTGATATCAGTTTGTAGAATCTTCTGCAGCCGATAGCTAAGCTTGATACCTAATTGGGATTTCATATGAATAAAGCCAGGATATTTCTTCTCGATATCTTGAAGTTGCTTATCCGCGCT
This sequence comes from Apis dorsata, assembly GCF_000469605.1. NCBI lineage: Eukaryota > Metazoa > Arthropoda > Insecta > Hymenoptera > Apidae > Apis > Apis dorsata. Next base: position 124,399 of record NW_006263370.1, read on the forward strand.
ATGACTGACTACTTTTTCGCAGTCTGTGCTCATACAGATCAGATAGGGAACTATTTGAACCGGATGGACCAAACCTTGAGCTAGAATCAATTGGATCACTTTCAATGCTGCGTGACGTACACTGATGTTTGCATGCAAAAAAGATTCTAAAATCTCTTTCACATATAACTGAATCACAGTACTAGCCATTCCTGATGAAACATCTCCCATTTCCTTTAAGTTTTCTTGTTTGGACATCTTCGCCCATTCCATGTCCTGTTTGATCATTCTCTTATCTTCTTCCAACAAATATACCTCGATATTGTTCAATACTTGAATCCTCATATGAACTAAGGCATTCTCTGATGTAAGCAAATGATGATACAATTCTTTTAACTCAGGAAGTAACATGAATTCATAATGACGAATACATAAAGATCCAATTGCAGATAAAGTAAAGTGTCGAATATCATCGTTATCCAGATGTACGAAATAGTTCAACGTTTCAAATACCTGATCCTTTATATTCTCTGCTAGTCCCTCGATCACTTCTGGATCAGTAAAATTAAAGTGTCGCAGCAGCAAGCCAACAGTGAACAATGCTCTCCTGACAAATGGTCGATATTTTAAAAGCATAGGATTTGTAGGATCTTTCTCGTAAAAGGATTTGTACTCAGTCAGATGTCCATAATATTTTTTAAAACAGTCTCGTATTAATTTAAAATTCCTGGTTACGTTGTTCACTATAGAGCCTAAACAGGACAAACAGCTAGCCACAACCGATCTATCGTGTTGCAGGATCAATTTTACAGAATCTTCTTCCAACTGTGCTAAAAAAGTCTCACTAGGATGTTCCATCAATGGTACGACCAATTCCAATGTGTGTGCTACGCTACTGATGATCTGATAATCACCCTGAGTTTGACATTTCAAGCTTAGATAAGGCTGTAACGTAATCGCGTGATTGACTAGCAATTGTGGCCGTATTTTCGCAAACAGATATAAGGTTGTCAAGCAAGCGACTAATCTTTGAGAGGATCCCTTTTTCTCCGTCTTCTCAGATTCTTCCAAATTCGTCTCTTCCAATCGAAGAACGTTCTCTATCAAGCAATCAACAATCTGTTTACACGCCGTTAATAATGCCTTTGGGGGCTCGGTTTGCATCTTTGTACTATCGTCTTTGTCCTCTTTGGGCTTGAACAAGCTAACCAGCAGCTGTTCGAACCATTCCAAACCCATATCTTTACTAGCTGCCACAACGTCCGTGATGTTCATCACTTTTCTCAGTAACGATTCGGAATCCAATGTGGGGCGTTCCCTGACAGGTGTGAACCACATATTCTGAAATACTTCCATTACCAATTTTCTAATACCTTCTTCGTCATTCACCCGCCTGATCATCTTTACGCAGATTTCAGGAATTTTAGGAAAGTCAGGACACTCCATACAGATATCCTTTAGAATTTTGATCACGCGCTTACGTACGCTAACGCCAGTATCTAGAATTCTAGCCGACAGCATATCATAGTATTTATCTATTAATTCGGGCCTACTTAGTACAAATTTTCCTACTAGATCAACAGCCGCCTCGCGAACCGACGTCGCATGATCTAAAAACGAATGTTTCACGCCCAATTGCATATCTACCCGCGCCAACACACTCGGATCCGCTTCAACGATCATCGTTAGGCATTTCATAGCCTTCGTCCTGATCGCGATAGACGACTCTGTAAGCACGTGCAGGATCTGTTTCAGGTACCGATCGAAACTCTGCGAAAACGGCCTTTTCGAGGCGAGATATTGCGATATTAGTTCCGCCGAATTATAATCAATATAAGTCTGAAGTATATCCGGTTTCGTGCCAGTGCTGTACGGCCTTATTCTACTTATAATGTACTTCTTTTTCTCCTCTATGATTCTGTATGCTTCCGAGTTCTTCTGTTCGTTATTGTCGTTTTCATCTGCATCCTGTTCGTCCAGCTCTGATTCCGAATCCTGATCGCTAGCGTGATGTTTGTTTTTCTTTTTTATCTTTTTCTTGTGCATCTTCTTACTTGGACTGTTCTTCGTCTGACCGACCCTGGATTTTTCTACGGCACAATCTCTGTACCATTGTGCCAAATAAAAATGGCGAGCATAGCCTAAGGCGGAGTCCTTGGTTCCATTCACGGCCAAATAATCGAGGAGCACCTTCTGTAAAAAAACCGTCCGCTCCTCGTCTTCGTTTAAACCTATTATTTCTTTATCCTTTACCTGATCATAATCAGAATCTTTCTGCTGCTCGATTTTGATGTCCTTGATGATTTGATCGATGGTAGACAATTTGCATTGAGAACTAACTGCATCTTTCCTTAATCTGGCTGCTACGACACCTAGGTAGTCGATAGAGGCCACTCTGAGCGCCATATCAGAACTTTTGTTAGAAAAATGACCTACTAACAAATTTCCAAGTAAACTGAGGAGCAACTCAGCCGCTGGCCATTCTGGTTTATTAACTGTGGCCAATAAATCTTGCACGAAATTCTCGAACAGTGGCCTGTAATCAATTTCTTCACCTTTGCTGCCGCACTTGTTCAGGAACACTGTTAAAAAATTTCCCGCTATTCTCGTAGCAGTCTCGTATTTATTTATGATTAAGACATCAGCATCAACATAACTGGTCTTTTTCTCTTCTTTCTTCTCCTCTTCATCTTGTGATTTCTTCTGTTGAGGGATTATATTGTCCGATAATACAACAACGCATTGAATTAGCTGCAAAACCAAGGCTGTTAACATTTGTATATGATCTTCAGAATTTAACCTGTAAGTCCTAAGGCTTCTTTTGCTACTAGGAAGTCGAGCTATAGATGCCAAAATATCATCTAACAATAATCTCCTATGCTTCTCGTATTTAGTGAATATTACTGTGACCAGTTTTAAAGCGCTCAATTGAAGATCGCTAACAGATTCAACAAAAAATGGTGCGACACCTAACGTGGAGGCATGTAAAACACTAGTGTCTGTTAGAACTTGAATATTCAATAATTCAGCAAGAAGACCAACTAATTCGTGCATTTTATTATAAACCTGAAGGATACTTTTCTCTCGGACTTCTTTCATATGACCCCTTTTCTTACGACCACTAGAATTATAATTGTCAGTCTTGTTTTTCGTGTCTATTTTGTATACTGGATCAAACGAAGGATAAATAGTATTTTGTAACTGAAACTTCATGAAAAGGACTATTCTGTCGATCACATCTTCCAAGTAGACCATTTTTGGCATATTACTGGACGTCATAATGTGTAATGCAATTAAAGAGGCATCTACTGCACGCTGTACTCTTTCCATAGCTAATTGCGTCCATAATCGACTTTCATCGACGTCATCATCCGGATCCGCCAGCGGAGATACTTTAGCTCCGTCCCGAATATTCTTCTCTAAAATGTTTAATAATCTAACCAATCTATCTGCTGGAATCGATTCCATTGCTCCTAATGCCTTCAGCTTGGCTGCTTCTGTACATAAATCATGTAATTGATATTTAGGAATTAACAATTCTGGAGGCACATCACCATCATCTTCTAATTCAGCATTGGTTGCTACATCTTCTGTATTTTCGAATATCGTTTCTATAGTTGTGTTAAAACGTTGATACGTATTGGTTTCCATTAATTCTTCCACACTGAGTTTAGCTAAAACAGGAACGAGTTTCTTTTCAATTTTTCTGATTTTTGGTTTCGAGGGTGTAAGAGGTTCCTTTTTATCATCTTCCTCGTCGTCGTCCAATACCCTTCTTCGTCTGCGACTTTTATCTTCACTTTTTTTCCTCTCAGCTTTTTCTTTTTCTCTTTGGACTTGGCGTTCTTTTGCACGCGCTTTGAAATATTTGTTATTTTTACCTATTTCTTCCTCGCTTTCTGACTCGGACTTTACATCCTCGCGATTAGAAATCCCCATTTTTGCAGCTCGACTTGGAGACTTTTCAGCAAATGCGGCTATACTCTTCTGCATTAAAGCTTGATCTGCTAAAGATAATCTATCTAACATGACAATCGGTTCTTTTAATTTCTCTGGCAAAGGAGCAGGCATTTTCATTCCTTTTTCTGAATTATTGTTTTGCTGATGTTGTATCATCGTTGTTGGCGTAGTATTCAACGGATTGATCATAGGACTGGTATCCATACTTGGATAAGATGTGGTTTGCGTTGCAGATAAAAGATGTTGCGTCGCATTATCTATACTTTGTTTCGCTTCGATATTTTCAATCGGTATATCGATGTCAGGAAGACCTGTTACTGGATCAAGTAAAAATTGTTGATTTTCTTGTACTGTACTTTCCATCTCCATTGGTTGATGATTTCCTAATGGATGATGCACTTGTTGATTCATCATAGGATCATACATATTTTGCTGAATATTAACAGGTTGATGTTGTTGTAAAGGTATATTAGCACGCATAGGAGATGCCATATGCATATTATGTTGAGGTGTCATACCAGCCATATTATGGTGTTGAGGTGTTACGTTACCAAGAGTTGTTAGCGGCGTACCAGGTGAACTCATATGTGCCGGAGAATACATATTTGGTTGTGGGGTCATATTGGGTAGAGGATTTATACCAGTAGGCGGTGGTAGTACTGTTCTAGCAGCAGCAGGATGAGCTGGACTACCTTGAGGAGTTTGTCTTGACCCTGAAGAACTTGAATAGGATGGTGAAAATCGTCCATAATTAGCGGATGATTGATTGGTGTGCATCATAGGTGTGCCTTGGGTCCAATTTCTTGGTGAATTATATTGAGGCCCCTTAAACACATGCGGATTTATTTGCAAAATTGCCTTAAGTAATTCAGGAGTATTTTGCTCGGTTTCCATAGGCTGTTCTGTATTTGCATAATTATCTTTTAATTCAATATGATCAGATGAGGTTTGAGATAAAGATAGTATTAATTGGGGCACTAAGTTTTCATTTCGAACACTTAGTAATATTTGTGCTTCCTCTGCCACTCTTGGATGAAATAAAAGGGACTTGTTAGTTAAAGTCTGAGGCAGCGGTGTTGGCAGGGGCATTTCAGGTAACAAGTCAGTAAGACTCGCAATACCAGCGAGAGTTGTGATTGGCACACTCGGTATAACCCCGTTCATCTTGAATTTGACTTGTTCTGGCATTACAGCCTGGACAAAAAATATTATTAAAATTAGGTCCAGTATCCTTACATGTACTCTGAGGTTCATAGAATTATCCAACGTAACAAACACTGCACTGACATATTATAAAAAGTCTTATTCACAGTATATGATAAATATAAATCAACAGAACATATCTAAATGCACTGTTACCACGAATGCTTAAAGAAATCATTGTTAAAATCTCTACACTCGTATTTTCAAGGCATTCCGACATAGGATATATTTCACTGATGAACAGAATTGTATCTAACGCTTGTTAAAGAACACTACCACTAAGGCATATATTGGGAACTTAACAATGTCTCTTTTAAGTTCCCATGATGCACTAGAAATTATCAACCAAATTTTGATGAAGCACGTGGATCCTCCAATAAACGGTCCATTTTTAGAATTAATTTTTTGATCTGAAACAAATATAATAACAAATATGACATTCAAACTATTAATTTTTCATATCTTATGTGCATAAAATTTAAAATTCTATTGAAAGATATTGAGAGATTATTTTAATATTTATTTATAAATAATAAATAAAAAATTATTAATATTTTAATTTTTTAAATATATATTATTAAAATATATATTATTATTAAAAAGTTCATTATTTAAAATAAAATTAGTACACATTTATGTAATGTCAAAAGTTAGTGACATAGTTTTATGATAGATGATTAATTTAAGATAAATATATTTTATAAACTTTATATTTTATAAAACTGATAAAAAAACCAGCTTAAATAAAGAATATAATATTATTATTGCATTATATATTAATGTATATAAATATGACAAATATCAACAAAAAACTAATAATCTCTTTATAAAGGTTAGAGTAACTCCAAATAATTTTTTAAATAAAAATTTTAAAAAATTTAAGAAGATATTGTTCCAAATTTTATAAAATTACAATATATTGCTATTATATATACTGCATAATATAATTTCATTCATAGCAATTATAAAAATTATAATATACTGTAGTTATATATATATATATATATATCTATATATATATATGTATATCTATATATATATGTGTACATGTATACATATACATAGATATACAATAAAAATAATATAATAAAAATATTATTAAATCATTTGCAATTATTAGCAATTATTTAAAAAAATTATTTTAATATTTTTCACAAATATCCTCAATAATATCACTAACACATTAAATGGAGTACATTAAAAAATATCTTCATAAGATTCCAATAAAAACCGTTCCACGAATGTCACAACGAATATAAAATTAAAATGTCATTTTTTTTCTATACAAACCATATTTCTTTCAATGATTTTGATTATTTGTGTCACTCAAAGAAGTTTACAGAAAATATTTATTTAACATTCAATGATTAAATCACTAGCATCACACAATATTGTTATTATTACCTCCAGTTGTCGAGTATATACCATCCAACATTATACATATGATAACATGGCTTTAAGGAGGATGCTACAGGCTGGAAACCTCCCAAATGAACACAATTCCGCTAAATAAGAGAATTATTAAAGTCAATGATGATAACTGCGATGATTGTATGTCATTTAATAAACGAAAACAAAGTTCGGTTAAGGTTTTGTGTCAATTGCCTTACCTAGTTATGTACAACGATTATTTATACTGCAGAATGCAAGCAGTGAATGGAATTTTGGCGGGAGGTGTATCGATATCCAAGATCCCCGTGTCGTTCGACGCGTATAAACCGTCGATATTTACACGTCTACCAAAATAGCGACCCCGTTCGTGCGAGTTTGTTCGAAAAAGTTTTCGTCGTGAAAGATATTCACTCAATTGTCATCCGTGTTCTGGCCTATTTGGTTGGATGCGTTTTCTCGTCGATCACCGAGGAATGCACTTTGATTTGCGGCACAGCACGATTTTCACTTACATTTTTCACGGTACCGTGTAAACATCGCCATGTCAAAGGTGGTGCATCGCGGGGAAAACAGTATTTATAGTATGAATACGAGGAAAACAGACACAAAGGCGTCCATTTTGCTCAGCAGCGAGTTAGCGGAAGTTGCGTAGTAGATACAGGCTAGATACAGGTATACCGGCGCTACGGCGTCTTATTTCGAATTACACTAAACCGTTCGCATGAGAGCGATGCAATTGATGATAGATATTATTAAATATTTATATATAATAATATTTCTAAATATCAATATTTATTATAATAAACTTTTTATCATAATACTTAATAAGAATCGTTATTTAATAATAATATTTTAACATGTACAATTTTCATAATAATCAATTAACAAATATATTTCATATACAAAATAATTTATTTATTTTTATTAAATTTTATATTATAATTATTATTTATAAAATATTTAAATAAATTTAAAAAAAATTATTCTATGAATTTAATATACGTATAACTATATTCAATTATAATCTTCTGATTACATTTTGTTTCGTTTTATTAAATTGTCGCGTAAAAAACAGTTGGTAATATCCGTCATAGATTTTAAAACCGACTTTCGATACTATGTTTCAACAACATATTCGATGATGCAATAAAAATGCTCGTAGGTGGCGCCACTAAGACCACTTTAATTGTACAACATTTCGGTAATTAACGTTTAAAAAGATATTTTCCAATTAATTACCGTTTCAATTTACTCACTTAGTGTCGATAAGTATTAATAGACTCAATTATTGTTCTCAAACGACATTTCTTAACCGAATGTTTACTGTATCCACGATCGCCCATTCCATACCAGGTATGTATCGAAGTTGTTTGACATTGAAAGTATTTTCTCATTTTAATCAATTTAATGTATATGTGCTATTTTACTAAAAATTTTTAAAAAATTTATTTTCTTTTGTGAACAAAAACAAGTTTTCAAGTTTGAAAGATTTTAGAAAATTTTAAACAAGTGATTTTCGAACAAATTTTAGAACATTGTATCTTTCCTTAAGTAGGACGCTTTTCTATCATAAAATGTAAATTATTTTCTATGTGACTTATCGTATTTAACATATAAATTCATTGCTTTAATGTAGCATGAACTCCTATTTCCTTGATTCTATGTTTAAGTAATGATTTTGATTTAGTAGAGTATGTATAAAGTTACATGTACAGTTTTGATGTAAAAAATAAATATAATTAAAAAGAAATGAAAGTTTTTACAATTCTTTTAATTTATGTTGAATATAATATTGAAATTTATAGATATTATATGAATATGATAACTATAATTCATTTTAATGATAGAGTGTCAAAACAGAAAATAACAAACATGTTTAATAATATTTATAATGAATATATAAATATGTTTTCAATATATTCATATAGCAATGGAATTATCATATTTATTATATTCAATTTATTATGTTTGATAATAACAAGTATTAGAAGTTTTTATAAATATTAAATTCTATAACCTGATCTTTACTATTTATAATTTTTTCAGGGAGTGACCCGACCAAGATGACGCAGAAGCGTGGTGCAAGTATGTCACATGTTGGGTAAGTTTTAAAATTATTGTTTTTTTATTTATTATCATTACAACAATTAAATGTTATTAAACTATTAAATTATTTAAATTATTTTATATATTTTTTTTAAATTAATCAAATTTTTTAAATTTTAATTCAAAATTTTCATTTTTAAATATAAATATAATCAAATTTGCCATTCAAACGTTCATGTTATCTTTTATACTTAATTCATTTAATAGCATTAAGTTTTTTAACTATATAAAAACTTTTAAAATAATTTTTCAAATATTTTTATATATTATTCAATTAATCAAATATTATTAATCAAATTTTTTTGCTCTTTTTTTACTCAAACAGTAAAGACAAATAAAAAAAATAAATAAAAAATATTTTGCAGTGAAATTTTGTTATGGATATCATAATATATATGTATAACGACGTATAATATTTTACTAATCGTATATTATAAACCAGACAAGTTTTAAGTTTTAAGTTCTCGATTAACACGATTCCAAGAAACGATATAGTGGTGACAATGAGCCAGATTACGATGTCTAACAATGGTAGGTGACTTCTGAGTTGTCGATGTCCGCTAATATTCCTTTACACAGCGATTGCGACATCGCGTCAGAAACATTTTGTTATCGTAAGCGTTGCATACTTTTACCTTGTAAATGTACGTTGTACGATTCTTGAATGTTATACGATATCTTGGTGGATGGCTCCTTGAAATAGAATTTGCACGTTAATCGCCTATAAACGATTAAGAGATAAGCTTGTTCTTAATCGAAGTAGCAAATATTTAAAGATGAAAGGGGTACGATGTAATATAAGTAGAATTTTATTAATAATAATAATATTTAGAATTATATTTATTATTATAGTATAACGTATTAATAATATTATAGTTATTTAAAACAAGTATTATTATAATAACAATCTTAAATTTTTTTTTTCTGGAATCCTTAGAAATTTTAATGATCTTATAATTCTTTTTTTAAACATTTCTTTAATAAACATTTAGCATTTTTAATTCTTGTAATATTTATTATAAAATCTTTGAGTGAGAGTAATTTTATTATATTAAAAATCTTTTGCACGAAAAGAATCACTTAAGAAATCATTACAAATGATAAATGTTTTAATAAAAAGAATTTCATATTGTGATTTATTTATATTTATATTAAGTTTGTTATGTTTCTTGATAAAAGGAAGTATTATATAAAGAAAATAAAAATATAATACTGCTTAAATCATCATATAAAGAATAATACACATATTATATAAATGTCTATTACATAAAATATACATTATTTGAAACGATAACTACACCAACGATTCGATGTAATAACTTACTTCCTTCGATGGCTCTCATTAGTTTGTCTCATTTTAATCTAATAAGTCGTTTCATCTGTCTAATAGGTAACACAATAGATAAAGTAAATTTTCGATTAACATGTTGTTATCGTTTCTTTTAGATTGGAAAAGGAAATTAAATTTCCATTTATTAATAAAAGCAATGCTTTTTTAATTAAATTTTATGATACTATTTTTTTTTTAAATAAATTCGATATCAATATTCATCAAAATTTAATATAATAAATTGATATAAAAGAAACTTTTGTATCAAAGTTCGAACAAAAGTTTACATGAAAATTTAATGAAAAATCTCAAATTAAAAGATCATACACATCCCTGATTTGTTGAAAATTACTTTGTGCAATAAATTCTATAAAAAATTGCTCAAAAATCCTCAATTTTCGAAGAATGTATAAAAATTTTACATGTTTTAGAAAGAAAAAGAATTTAAAGAATCACAAACATCAAAGAAATTTCTGCTTAGAAGAAAAGTACATAGAAAAAAAAAAATCTCCATTTTAAATAAAATAAAAAATTCGATAAAACAAAAATTCTATTCCAAACCTTTGAGAAAAAAGAAAATTGTGTCCCTTTCAAAAGTAAGGAATTTAAAGAAAGAATCGCAAGATCTACTTTCTCTCACAAAACAAAAAAATCAAATTGACAAGAATTATAGATCCTCTCGTAAAAAAATAAAAGAGAAAGAGATAATCTAAAATCTCTTTGCGAAAAAAATCGCAATTCCCTTAATACACTCTTTGGGACAAAACCCACGAAATCCATTCGATCTTCGGCCACGAATCGGATTCCTCCTGTTGATCCTCCACCGTCACCGAGCAGTGTAATCCCGATCCTGTTCCTGTCCTCCTCCTCACGAGCAGTGTAACGTGTTGAACGAGGACGAATGCATCCCGGTTAAAAGTCATGCTTTACACAGTGGCTGTGTTCCGTGGGCTCTCTGGTGGGAGAAGTGATAGTCCTTACCGGGGTATAGCACAGCGGCACATTATGCGGCTATGGTGGAATCAGTCACTGGCGAGTTGTGGGTGGTGACTAGTCGTCGACCCATCCGTCCGTCTACGTGTTTCCGCGTAACGTTATACCGTTTCCTCTTCGTTTCTCGTTTCACGTGGCCGAAATACCGTAGATCGCGATCGAAGCCATCGATCCGTTCCTCTCTCTCTCTTTCTCTCTCTCTCTGTACATATATATATCTATCTATCTCTGTCTCTCTTGTTTGGAGAACCGCCGCGGTGCACGATCGCGCACGTGCCGTGGCGTATCCTCCGCCTCGAAAACTCCGTTGATCCGAATCTCGTTCTACCCATGGGTAGCGGGGATCCACGGGTAATTATCGGTCTCTCGAGCCATGGATGGAAATTTTATCGGTCGTGAAAGAAAAAAGTGTGATGGTGAAGTTTCGTCGGTGATAGGATTTTAATCGTGATCGATCAAGTGAGGAACGATTTTAAAGAGAGATTATTATTTGGAAGAAAAGTATTTTATATCAGTAAATATATTTCGGATCGTAATATTTTGAGCAGGTTCTACGAATCGATATTAGAAATAAACTTTGTAATAAGATTTATATTTCGCTCGTCTCCGATGGAGTTGATGGAACACTTGAACGAGACTCAAATTTATATCTTGCACGCGAGTGGTAAGTGGCGAGTTGAGGCGATTCTTTGAAGGAAGAATAAATTTATTTTTTAAGTAAGAAGACTTTGTTATTCATCTTTACTGGAACTGAAGTTCTTGTGAGAAGTCGGGTGTTAATTCTTCGGTTCGATTTTTGTTTCCAACTGGAAGGAAGAAATCGATCAATGATCTTCTCTGATGGAGCCAAGAACGAGAATCATCTTCGACGAAACTCTGTTTATAACAATGTCATTCACAGAGTAATGACATTGGGCTAATCCATGAAAATGTTGCATCGTGTGTGCGATTTCCAAGACGGTATCAGAATTGCCGATATCGATCACGATTTGATCACGTTGGAAATTAAGTTTTGATCAAATTGATGAAATCTTCAACTTCTTCTTCAACTTTCCATATAAATAAAATACGTGAAGGACCAAAATTTTCATAGAACTATTTGTCGTTAAAATATTTATTGCCTGAGAGTGAAAATTCAGATTATTTGATCGATACAAATATAATTAAAAAACTATTAAGCAAGAAAAGGAAATTTTTATCGGAGATAAGAATTGACCAAACTTTGAAAGAACTCAAATTTTATCGCAGAGCCGATTGTTTATCATGTACAAAATTTAAAGTGATCGGAGAGAAAATTTCGAGAAAACAATTGGAACAAAGGTGAACGAGTTGTAGTCAATTCATCCCCATAAATATTCGTTGGATCTCTGGAGATATACGAATAACAAGGCTGGGACATCTAGCGAAAAGATTCCATTGCTTCAGGGTGTAAAGTATCGAAGACCTTTTGAACGTAGATCTCTTCAGGAATCGGATGACACTTGATAACTCGGCGGAACGTGAATGGACGATCCCCGTAATCCTATCACGATCTTCGAATCCAATATTTAGTTATCGAATTTAATGGAATAAAATCATGGAAACTTGATATAAATAAGAAATTCCCTCTGTAAGAGATATCAAGAGTTGTGCGTGATATTGGATGGAAAGAAATTTGAAATGGTAAAAGAAATATGAAAAATTCGTTCGAGATGAGAGAAGAAGGATGTGCAGAAGTGATATCGGTTTAGAAAAAAATGGTAGAACCAAGGAGATCTAGGTAATCCCCGAGGACACTTGCTGTGCAATCTACGAGCCATCTTCCGTGGTTCGAGATTTCGCGATAACCAGGGGAATGGAGAAAAGTTTATTTTAAACTTAACCACGTAGAATCTCTTTTTAAGATTAGAGGTAACAGGATGATGAACCGATTTGGGAATAATGAATAATTTAATTCTTACCTTAACGTATGCTCATTATATCAAATCGTAAATAAGAAAAAAAAAAAAAAGAAGATGAACAGATTTTAATGAACACTCCAAACAATTTCATTCTTTAAAGAATTATTTCAGAATTCCAATATCAACAACTAAACAGAGAGAAAAGGAAAGAATGTGTTATAGATTGAACAAAATCTCAAAACAGTAATAATAGAAATAAAACAACCGATCAACTTACTTGTTTCTCGTGGATGTTGAAATTTTCAAGGAACACCCTGCATTGTAAGAACAGAAGTGTAAGAACGATAATAAATATTTCATCATTCTCCGATTTCATCTCCAAGATGAACGCTTGAACTCCACCACGAGTTACATGAACTGAAACTCTGTCGTTTATATAATTATATATAATTTTCACCCCCTGATCAAAGTGGCAAAATAGCCGACAAAATAGAGTATCCGGGTGGTAGCGGTATGTACGGGGGTGGCACGGGTAGCGGTGGGTATGGAGTGGGTTTGGGCCCAGGAGCGGGCCCGTCGCATTACATACCCTCCGCCACGTCCGTCGGCTA
>NW_006263370.1:138121-143988 GCF_000469605.1 Apis dorsata
ACCCCCGCCGCCCCCACCGGCCTGCCCAAGCGCCGGAAATCAGCTGCTCACTTACGGGACCAACTTATCGCCCCATCACATGCAGCAGACCCATGCAGGAGACGCGCAACAGTCCAAAAGACGGAGGTAAATTGCGTATTATCTTCCCTTTCTTTTCTCTCTCTTCTCTTTCTTTTAACGTCTTTTATGTTTGTGATTCTTTTGAGGATGAAGCGGAGAGACACGAAAAATCTGTGTGGGCTTTATCTGTGTGCAGAGATGTTCCTTTTTAGAGGAAAGAGATTAGATTTACGTTCGTTATACACGGATGTGTGGATGGAATATAAATGTAAATTGGAAATTTTGGATTCAATTTTAAGAGAAGGTATTATAATGATTTGATGTGAATGAAGTAGAAGCATGGAGGATTTCTTTATGTGAGAACAAGAAGAAGAGAAATGACGATTCTTTTCCTTTTGTGTAGGAGGAAATTAAATTTCAATATAAGAATAAATTTTGGAAAATTAATTTTCAACTGTTGGGACAGTAAATAATAGAAATTTGGTCAGGAATCAACGTATTGGGTAGAATAGAGGTTTTTAAAGATCTTATGGAAGATTTACATCACTCCATTTTGGAGTGTTTAATTTTATTCTTATGAACAAATGGATCTTTGGTATCTCGTAATTTAAAAATTATTTAATTTTGGTGCGAAACCATGAAAATGTTGTGGTTTGTGGAAAAGTGTGTTTCTGAAAGAGGAGTCGCACTTTCAAAAGATTCAGAATAATCGATACAGAATAGTTATAATTAGCACAAGAAGATGGCCAAGTGAATTCTTGACCTATATGCTTATAATTACGATGTAGTCTTCCTTATGATTTGAATGATGCAGTGTTGAAAAAGATCAAAAACACCGCGGCTTTTTTAAGAAGAAAGAGCTTCATCATACATATTTCACTCTCAAACAAAGAGGTCTCATTGTATTACAAGAGTCATATGAATCACTTCCATTATCTGTTCCAATTCATGACTCGCCCATTAAAATTCTTCAATCTTTAACATTTTATATTATCAATCCCCAAAAACGATCATTTATTCATAAATTCATATTACTAAATATTTTAAAATACTCCAATTTTCAATAATTCAATATCTACAAAGAAATTAAACAAATTCAAGCATCTTGCTCTGCATATTCTTCAAAAATTCCAATTTTTAACTTTATATCTCAAATATTATTTCCTTTTTAAAATTTTCCAAACTTAAAATCGACAACAAATACAGATCAACAAAATCTCAACGAATTCCTCCTCGTAAATCCCCATAATTCCATTCCTTTAATAACCCCTCTTTATCTCTCCCCACCAACCGAGAGAGTTCTCGAATTTAAAGAAAAAAAACAACAACAACAACGTGATCCAGCCGTTCGTTACAATATTTCCAAATTGCATAAATAACTGTTCTGCATTGTTAACGAGGCACAAGAGTCGGTCGAAAGAAAGAAAGAAAGAAAGAAAGAAGAGAACAGAATAAAAATAAGAGGGGTAAGGGAGAGGTGAAAGAATTCGAGGCTAGGCTGCGCCGTCTAGTTCGGTCTAGTTTCGAGTTGGGATCGTGACCGATTGTTCTCGCAATTGCTTATTGAAATTGAGAGAGCCGAAGCGTGTGTTAGCGGTCATGGATTCGCTATTCCCTTAAATCAATAGCCCACGGGGGAAACTTTGCGCGGTAACCGTTTGGGAATTTCCTCTCTTCTTCGATATCTATCCAAAGACAGATCGAAGAACGAAGATCGAAACGATATGATCGAACGTTTCTCTCCTTCGTCCTTTCGGCCGATATTTATCCGTTTGAAAATTAATAGGTAATAGGATGAATGTTTGTGCGCTTGAAACGTACAACAAATTTGCAACGTGTATGGTGTATTGTTTAAAAAGAGGCGGGTGATAGGTTCCACTGTTTGGAATTCCAATTCGTTTATCCACGTTGGAAATTCGAATCGAATGTTTTCGACGATACAAAATTGGAAGGGGAAAAATTTCACGATATCCTGTTGCAAAATTGAAAATAGGGTAGCAGATTAATTGAATCGAAAGAGAGTCCCTTTTAGAGAAAATTTAGATGCGAAATAAAGGAGGAAAATAATTCTGGAGAGTTGATTGAGATGAATTTTTAAAAATGAGGGATTGGTAAGAGAAAAAAATTTTACTTCTTTGATTTGCGTGCAACGAATTTGGTTTTGCACACCAAGATTTTATTATTGATTTTATAATTGCATTATAATCAAATGATTAATTAGAAATTTCGAAAGTTGTATATATTAGTTCTCAATAAATTCAATTTGTATCGTATTGATATTACAATTGATCAATATTCTAGAGAAATCTCGTAGAATTAAAGATACCAACGAAGAATTTTAATTAGAATAAGTAGAATAATTCTAAAGATAAAAAATTATCATTCTTTAGAAACTTTAAAATTTTAGCAAACTGCCATATCGATCAATGAACAAGGGATGTCAAGTGAAATATATTAAAAAAATATTTAGAAGAAAATATATTTCAATTTCTAATTTCCTCGTCGAAATCTTCACTCCTCAAAATCTCCTCGAGTTCAATTCGAATCCCTCGACTCGAACTACTCGAATTCCTCGATTATCTCTAAAAATCGATAAAAATTCCACGTAAAAACTTGCTCCAACATCGATCGTTATCTCGATGATAAATTTTAAAATCGGCGAAGAAAAGAACAATAGGGGGGAGATAAGAGAAGGCAAGGTGAGGGACGATCGAAAGGAGTAGTAGTTTTAATTGACGGAGTGAACTTTGATAGGCGACGATCGTCGAAATAGCATGTCAAGTTCTCCATGAAATTTATCACGTATCGTGTTATCAATGACAAAACAATCCCACCGTATCGGCAATAATTTTCGCCCAGCGCGACGATTGGTCGGAAATGGTAGCGGTTATGCTGTCTTTGAATCGAGATAGCCGGATTATCGGTGAAACCCGCGTAAAAACAACGTGGACCATCGTAAAACCGCTTTACCGCTACCACGTGAACGGAAACGCGGATATCATGGGCCCGATAGCGGGTTCGAAAGCGTACAATGTTAGTACTTATATTTCTGTATTTGCATTTCAGTCTTATTATTTCTCTTCTTTTTTTCCACATTTTATAATTTTTATTTTTCATTTATTTTTCCATTTTCTTATTTATTTATTTATTTTTTTTTTCTTGTACTAATTAGTAGGCGTTTGTATTCTTAGAGTTTGAAGAGATTCGTTGAGAATAATATACATGCGATTCGAGTATATTTTGGGAAATTATGTTACTTAAGGATTTAGGAAAAGATGATTAAAAAGAAAAGTAGTTTTAGAAAGAAATTAATTTCCCTTTAAAATTAATATTTCACTATGATTTATTTATTTCTTTTTAATTGTTTGATCCTTTTGCCTATTGGCTATTACAAAATTTCCAATTTTAACAAAGAATAAAAATAAATTCGTCAAAAACCTGTTATGAATACGCATTTCAAGATTTACAATGTTTTCTTGATAATATTCCCTTATTTTTAAATAAAAAAAAAATAAAATATTGCATTAAAACGAATTTTCATCCAATCCATTTGTATGTCCATTGTTCCGATTCATTAGAATGTTGACGATCACCCGGTTGTTGCTCGGTGTGCAAATTGTTATTAAAAGATCGGCAACTTTTTCCAGTGAAATCCAAAACACGTTGACGAGACGAATTTATAAATAATGTCACGTTTTGACGGAAGTAAATTGCTTCATTATTGTACAATGTCTTGCGTAACCATCGTTGGACTTCATTATATATGTATACAAAAGGATTGAAAAACGATTGTGCGTACGACTTCCTCATACTTCGGCCCCGATACCGACACGAAGTTATAATGTTTATTGCGTGACTGTTTTTCAATCGACACTATGTATGTATCGTGTTCTTGCGTTATATTCGTTTCTACGAATTCTTTTTTTAGCTTTCATTCTAAATAAAAAAAACTTTTTCCAAAGAAATTAGAAATTGAATAGGAAAAAAAAAGAAAAGATGGAAAAGAAAAATACAAATACTTGAGAGAAGAAATTACTCGATCGATAAGAAGGAAATCGAATTATCTTCAAAAATCGAGAAGAAGAATTTAATGGATATATTTTATACATTTCATGAGTTGGAAAAGAATAGCACGATTTCAATTTAATTTTCGCAGTTAATGACTTAATCTAAATACCACCCTCCATCTCCATCTTTGTTTTTTAACAACTTTTCCACGAAACGAATATCGAATATATACATTATACATTTCATGATTTGGAAAAAAAATCGAATAGCACGATTTCAATTTAATTTTCGCAATTACTAACTTCTAAATACCACCCTCCATCTCCATCTTCGACTTTTCCACGAAAATCGAATAATAAATTAGATCGAATCCTTCTTAATTTCTTAATCCAAATTTTTTCGAAAGTTTGAGTCGAAAACGAAAAATGAAAGAATGGAATGATCTCTCGTACAAGTTTATGATCCCACGAGGAGGGTGGAGAAGGAGAATCGTAAAAATTCTTCCTCGTTGTTGAACGAAAAGAGTGGGATAGAAGCCGGTCTCTATCGCGTAAAAAACTCGATCTATCGAAAGGGCACGGCCGTTCCCGGTGATACATTCGTCGAAGGGTGTTTTTTCCTCGTTTCCACCACCGCCTCCGCAATCCTCCACGCGGTTTTTCCTCTACTCTTCCCATTATCCTCGCCGGTTTATTCTCACTTTCGTCGAATCCGGACGAGTCACGCTCGATCGACTTCTTCTTCCACCTCTTCTTCTTTTTTCTTCCTCTTTCTTCTTGTCAACTCCTGGTCCTTCTGAACCATTCTTAAGGGGATCGCACACGATCCACAATATAATAATATCGATGTGATTATTGAATATGATTGGATATATATATATATTGTAAAATTATATTGTTATTGCTTTTTTCTTAATCTATCGGAAAGAGATAGCTTCTTTGCTCTTAGTCTAAACAATTTATCCGTAAAATATTTTATTTTGTGAATAGATAAAGCGAGAAAGACAGGAGAAAATAAATACAATGTAACGTTATTAAAGAAATAATTGTTATAAGAAGGAATCACGATCTGTTTATAAAACAACGTGGTTGTTAAAAATGAGACTAGATAAGAGAAAGTCTATTATCGGTATCAGAGCATTTTTATGCAAATACATATCGATACGTCTTTCAATAATTGACAGAATAATAGAATAATCACTTTTTATTATCGCGCTCTCCCTTCATCCAATGCAAACTTAAATTTTACTTATCGATATTTTTGTTCTTTTCCAACTTTTATATTTATTTTTAGCTTCCACGAATATATTAATATTCTGATACTCATGGATAAATCTAATAAAATTATACATTATACATAATTTAATATATTTTTTTATATGTGTACATTATGCATAAAAATCTTCAGTCTTTAATTAATCAATATTTCCAATGATAGGAATATTATCGACAATATTATCGATCGTGTGTGAACCCCTTTAAGGTTCTTCGTGCCACGAACAAATCTTTTCGAAGTCTTGACAACGCGACGTAACAGTCGATCTGGTTGGTTTTTACGAGATGATCGTTGAATGTCCTGGTGGAGCTATAGTAACAACCATTTCGATTTCCACGGATCGTGATTCGTTTCTCCTTTTCCTTTTTCTGCATTAGCGCTCTTCTTTAGGCCACTAATTAACGACCGTTTTAATCTGTAACTGGGTCATTCTTATTTAGACACGGAATCGAAGAGTTTAGTTTATGGAACAGGATTGGAAAAGATTTTTGTCCATATATTTTTTCTTTTTTTTTTTTTTTTTT
>NW_006263370.1:144244-148020 GCF_000469605.1 Apis dorsata
AATCAAAATTATAGATATAATATTTCGATAAAAATTCAATTTTTTGAGAATTATACAGCAATTAATATCCGATCAATTAACCTTTTCAATTATTATACGACCTGTAAATATAACTAATTATTAGAGATAAAAAGAAAAAAAAAAGGGAATTGTCTATATAAATATATAATGGCCATATAGTGATATTTTCATGAATCAATCTTCACTTTTAATTGAAAGGCCAATAAATCTAAAGCAAATTGAATCTCGAGACGAGAATGATAGTCGTTGAATTAAACCATTAAATGAAATTTCCTTCGATTGATGGTTAACGAGAAGTGGCCGTTTGGTATTTCAATTAACGAGCATTGAACACGGATAATCATTACGTTTCTAATGCGTTGATTTTGCTGAACGAGGCTTCGTGTGAAGGTGCGTGTCGATACACGGTGTATGACATAAATATGCATTACACGCTGCGTTTAGCGAGCGTTACTAATAAGCACTTAATTATGAACGAAAATAATAAGCACGACCGCTTCAATCTCGAAACACACTTTCCTCGTCGTCTTGTCCATCCGGTTCAACGACTTCTCGCAAGAGTTTTTTTTTTTTTTTTTTTTTTTTTTTTCTTCTTTCCTTCTTTTCTGTTGTTGTTGCATAAAATTTATCTTGCGAACGAAAATATTGAAAGAAAAAAAGAATGTTTTCACGGAGAATATTTTTCGTTTTAGTTCGAGTCGATTAAAATTTATGTATGGTAATATTAATTCGATGTAGATATTATCTCGTGATATTTTAATTTGATGATTCACCGTTGTAATTTTGGAAAGAATAATTTACACGTTTATTGTGCTCTTTCTCATACGATGAGGAAAATTAAAATATTTAATAATAATCGTTTAATATTTTTTCAAAATGACTTATCGTAAAGTAAGTTGAGATATCATTTGGAGTCATTAATTTCTTTATGAAGAGAATCGATCAACAACCATTTGTTAATTTTCTATTAATTATTATTATTGTAAAGTAAGTTTAAATATCATTCGAAGTCATCAATTTCTTTATGGGGAGAATCGATCAACAACATGTTAATTTTCTATTAATTATTATTATTGTAAAGTAAGTTTAAATATCATTCGAAGTCATCAATTTCTTTATGGGGAGAATCGATCAACAACATGTTAATTTTCTATTAATTATTATTATTGTAAAGTAAGTTTAAATATCATTCGAAGTCATCAATTTCTTTATGGGGAGAATCGATCAACAACATGTTAATTTTCTATTAATTATTATTATTGTAAAGTAAGTTTAAATATCATTCGAAGTCATCAATTTTTTTATGGGGAGAATCAACAGCCATAATTAATTTTCTATTAATTATTATTAGTCGATAAATTTTATCGATTTTTAAAAAATTAAAAAGACAATTAAAAATGGAATAATTTAACGCGTAACAAGTAACGAGTTTGAGACTCTCTATTCATAGGGATATACGATTCTCCGTAATCTCAGGTATCACTTCACTTAACCACGAATAATTACATCCCCAACCGTGGATAGGATTCCGAAAAAACGGGTGGTCGAGGTGAAAAATTCTTCGTAGTCGGGGGTTATGTAACATAATGATCTGGTAATCGGCCTCATGAATTCACAAACGGCCGCAAATCTCCTCTACGTGACGAATTCCGCGAGCACCGGGTTTTGTTTGGTCGACGCGTACTACGTTAAGCTGGCATTAGGCGGACAGCTCGACGGCTGTCATTGGCGCAGCCGTGTGTTTCCTGTGCGGTATTTAAGAGGAATCCACCGATAACGAAACTTTTTTCCGTGTTTTCTCTTTTTTTTTTTTTTTTTTTTTTTTTTTGTTTTTCTTTCCTCCCCTCTTTTTTTATTATTTGCTCGTAGTCGTTTTTCAAATTCTTTTATTTTTTTTTTGCTTTAAAAAATTTTTCATTCGAATTAAAAAGTGACGAGAAGAAAGTGGAAACGAGGTGATTGGACAAATTTCCAATTGGCAAGGACGGAGATTAATTTTGAATCTTAAACGAAACTGAGAATGTAAAAAAATGTTCGATTTTACTACTATTACTTTTGAACCCATGGTATATTAATTAAATTAAAAAATTGCCATTGAGATTGAAGATACAAATTTCGATATTTTCAAATTACCTTTTCCTTCCTTCTTTTTATTACATTCAAGACATGTATCGTATTTAAAAAAAAGAAAAAAGATACAGGATATCTTTCTCAACAGGGATATAAAAATATATTTTACAACGGAGTTAAAATAGAGAGGCAACGATATCTAACCGATACCGTGTTCAACAACAACACAGATCACGTCCAATTAAAACGTTAAAAAGTAAAAATCCGAAAAATCGTCCATTAATTATAAAAAAAAAAAAAAAAAAAAGAAAGAGAGAAAAAGTTTTCCAACTTGCGAAGCTAAACGCTCTCTAAAAGTGGCGTAATCGTTCTTAAACGAGCGTGTAATAACGCTAAAAGAAGTAAGGGGGAGGAGAGAGAAGGGAAGAAAAAATGAAATTACAGGGGGAGGGGAGGAAGAGTAGTAGCCGATCGAGCAGAGATTACACGGTGCATGAACATCGAACGGGGGTAACAAACGTTTCGCCGGCAATTAACCGGATCTCCCTCTCTTATTTCCTCTTCCTCTTCTCGTTTTGGTCGCGTGACTTTCCGCTCGAGGCGAACCCCCTATCCCCCGAAACAGCAATAAGGGTTTCCTCAGCCGTGAGAATGNGAAAATCCACCACCCCCTCGATTGATTTTTCTCCTCTCTTCTCTTCTCTTTTTTTTTTTCTTTTTTCTTTTTCTTCTTTTATAATTCCATTTGCACGGTACAATCTCGTTCCTCGAAACTGTTTCGCAATTAACGAACCGAAACGATCGAGATAAATTGCTCTATTTTTGCCGGGCCAGGTTTTATCGCGTAAAAAAGATTGGCGGCCGGTTTTGTTTGCTCGTTTTGTTGGGAACGAGGTGAAAAGAGGCGCGAGAGATCGGTTCATTGAATCCGAGTCGAGGGTGAGGCTTTTTGCTCCGGGACGGGAGAGCAACAGGTATCGAGGCGGTTTTCATGGGATCGAATGTGAAGAGTATTCCGAGAGTGGAATTTTCGGGAGCGAGCATCGTCCCCGATTTTTTATTGTATGATGATGTAGCGTTGTTTCAACGAAAAAAGGAAGAAAGAGAATTTGGAGAAATTTAGGGTTGTTTGAAACATTAATAGCGGTAATTAGATGGAATTCGTTTGAAGAATTGAAAAATGCATCGTATTTCTCTCATGGTTAAGAAAATAACCTGGAAATTTTACAAATTATAAATACTTTTATGTAATTTAAATTTTCGATTCGAATATCGAAAATATTCCAATCATTAAGTTATTCCAAGTTTCGAAATCCAGAATACTCCTCGAAAACTATTCTCAAATCTTTAAAATTATTCAAATTATTCAAATCCGAAATATTCCAGAATAAATGGTCCTTGAAAACCAAATCTATCAAATCTAACAATTCGACTGAACTTACAGATACCAACGATCCAACGTGAGTGTCCCTAAGCTTGAACTTTTCCAAGTCGTCGAATCCAGCACCCAAACGTCCACGTCTGCATGGAATCGTTGGAAAACTCGGTGCAAGAAGCGGCGTGCAAGAAGAGGGTCGGTAGGAGCGATCGGGGAGGCGGTGACCAATAAGGTCGGCGGAGAGCGGATAAGAGTCCCAGAGTCGGAGAGCGATGGACCGCCTCCCGGGCCCATTCCACGGGCCCGC
>NW_006263370.1:148126-149686 GCF_000469605.1 Apis dorsata
AATAGCTTTGCTCTCTCCTTTTAATATGCGAACACTCGCCGCCGTTCGATCCCCGTTCCTCCTAATGAAAAAAGTCTATCTATCGGATAGGTGTTAGATTCTTAGTCACCGTCGCCGGACATTTCCCCCTCGCTCTCTCGTTGCCCTCTTCTTCTTCTTCTTCTTCTTCTTCTTCTTCTTCTCCCTCGACCGTCCGTTACGTGTCGTCTGTTCTTCTTCTTTCTCTCTCTTTCAAGAGCCTTCCTTCGACTCTTTTTCCGATTGCTGGATGCTACTGGCTACGTCGAGGTTAATCGAGATTCGAACCGATGGAAAGATACGTTTGGATTTTTCTTTCTTCTTTATTTCATTAATTTTATATTTATCAACATGTTGATATCAATGCTCATTCCTATTTATTATTTTAGTGATGATGCACGAGTAAGAAGAATCTCTCTTGTCATTTGTTTTCGTCGTTACATTGCTGAGGTCCTTGCTTATTGAATAGTTCGAATGGTTGCAACGAGTGGTGTAACTGTTAAAATTTCTGCCCTAATTCGTTCCAACGATCGAAAGATGGCAGACAACAACTATATTTGTCCAAATTGCCCTGAAAAACTTCAGCTTCGTATAGAATGGTTTAAAGTTTTGAATAATTTCTTTGATGAAATCGTTTTTGTATTATCTTTATAACAATTGGATAGTTTTACAATAGCTACGAAGATTCTTCGTAAGTAGTGGAATATGAGTTATGATAAAATTTGTTCTTTCTTTTCTGCCATTTTTATTAAATTGTATTTAATAAGGGGGAAAAATGGCGAGCCCACCGTGTTTGCCAGGGAGATCAACTCTGTCCAAAGTGCACGGCTTCCCTGTAGATGCGAGCGTTGGAGGTACTACAGGAAGGAGTCTAGGTGGATGTAGCACACGTGGACGTAGAGGAATGGCGAACGTAAATGTACGAGGACGATCGCGGACAACGTGGGGAAAAAGGGGGAGGAACAGAGGGGGGCAAGGGGGTCAAAGTCGTGACCACGGTGTCGGACTGGAAAAATGCAAAAAGGCGCCACTGTAACCTGAACAGAGCCCTCCGTATCACGTGACTCCCCCTCTTCCCCTCCCGTTTTTGTTCCACCCATTATTTTGATTATTCCTCGCGTCCATTTGTTTTTTTTTTAAACCTTTCTTCATCGTTTCTTCTCCAATCCATATTTCAATAACGAAAACTTGAATTCTCAACGAGAATTAAAATGGTATATTATAAAAGATTTCGAAGTAGTTGAGAAAATGTTTAAAGATCATGATAGATGAACGAAAATTTGAAATCTGAATTGAATTAAAATGTTATATTACGAAAGATTTTGAAGTAATTGAGAAGATATTTAAAGATCATGATAGATGAACGAAAACTTGAAATCTGAATGATAATTAAAATGTTATATTACAAAGAATTTTGAAGTAATTGAGAAGATATTTAAAGATCATGATAGATGAACGAAAACTTGAAATCTGAATGATAATTAAAATGTTATATTACAAAGAATTTTGAAGTAATTGAGAAGATATTTAAAGATCATGATA
>NW_006263370.1:149979-151552 GCF_000469605.1 Apis dorsata
CAGAGAATAAAATATTACGAAGGATTTTAAGATATAAAGATAGATGATCGTAATTGAGAAGTTGAGAATTGTGGAAGGAAGAGTGAATTTAAAAATTCGATGAAAATGTGTAAAATAAATAGTTGATAAATAGAATTCTAGAATAAGTGTGTTACATTACACGTTGCTTCGTTAAGAGCCTGATGACCTGTTGATACCTTGGTTAATCCTTTTCTGTTTTTGCCCACGATGCCCGGATTAGCCATTAATATATTGTAACCTCGTGTTGCTAACGGATTCTTGGATTTAACAAGGGGCTTTTTGTCAATTAAGATCCCTTCGATAAGATTCTATGCCGAACGCCTATCTGTTTCAACAATCTATGGAACATATATCCCTAACATCAACCGAACAGCATTGCGATTCCGAAGCATTGAACTCGTCTCGTACATACATATTCCAAATAATTTCTAGGCTGTATCAAAAATCTCTAAGGAAGAGAAACAATTTCCATTTTTCTCCAAGTTTTACTCCGTTAACTCCTACGCTACATTACCTGTGGACAAAAAACTAATATAAAGTTGTTGTTATAGGTGCATGAATCTTTCCAATATTTTTGTATGCACCAAGAAATGATCCAATGAATATATGTTATCCTTAAATATCAAAATATTCGATATTCGTTAATCGTGTGTTGAAATTAATTACACGATTCCTTCGATATACAATTAATATTCGTAATATTATTAGAAGAATCTTACGTGTGCATACACGATTCAAAAATTAACGAAGATGAATAAAATTTAAATACGAGGTAGCGAATAAAATAGTACAACTTAATTCTTTATACTCTCTGAATAAAATTATAAAACTCTAACTTTTTTATTTTAGATATATACAACTCAAAGAACCTCTTTATCGATAACAATATTTTCGAAATCTTAAATCGATCTTAAAACGATTTCAATTGAATACCAAATAAAAAGGAGAAGATAGAAATATATTATTACTTTTCGAAATTTTAAATCGATCTTTGGCTAACGATCTCGATTGAATACCGAATAAAAAGGAGAAGATATAAATATATTATTTTTCGAAATCTTAAATCCATCTTTGGCTAACGATCTCGATTGAATATCGAATAAAAAGGAGAAGATATAAATATATTATTATTTTTCGAAATCTTAAATCGATCTTTGGCAAACGATCTCGATTGAATACCGAATAAAAAAAAGAAGATATATCCTAGATATGATATCCTAAATATACAACTCAAAGAACCTCTTTATCGATAACAATATTTTCGAAATCTTAAATCGATCTTTGACAAACGATCTCGATTGAATACCGAATAAAAAAAAGAAGATATATCCTAGATATGATATCCTAAATATACAACTCAAAGAACCTCTTTATCGATAATAATATTTTCGAAATCTTAAATCGATCTTTGGCAAACGATATATAATAAATATATTATTACTTTTCGAAATCTTAAATCGATTTTTGGCAAACGATCTCGATTGAATACCGAATAAAAAGGAGAAGATATAAATATATTATTATTTTTCGAAATCTTAAATCGATCTTTGGC
>NW_006263370.1:151747-155641 GCF_000469605.1 Apis dorsata
GGAGAAGATATAAATATATTATTACTTTTCGAAATCTTAAATCGATCTTTGGCAAACGATCTCGATTGAATACCGAATAAAAAGGAAAAGATAATATAATAAATATATTATTACTTTTCGAAATCTTAAATCGATCTTTGGAAAACGATCTTAATTGAATAAAAAGAAAGAAGAAAGAAAAGAGTAAGAAGTTCCATCGATCCATCATCGTTCTCCGCCACCAAGCGACGCAAACTTTTAATCTTATCCATCGTTGTTCTCATGCGTTATCTCGTCGAGATATTAATCGATCGATCGGCGAGGAATCCATGAACGGATGCGTCGCCATTCGCCGCGTGTTAAGATCAATACGCGTGTAACGATGCATCTCATTAACGCAACGCGATACGAAGGGGAGAAGGGAACCGGTCGAGGAAGGGTTATCAAGACATTATTACGATCCTTATACGCAGGATAATGGCCGATGAGGGAACGCGCTGTTCCCGGATTAACGAACCTATAACGTGGGTTTATATTATATTGTCCTTTTCTTTTTGTACGCTTGCTTGGATTGGACGAGATTCGCGCGTTTGCGAGATCGTTGAGATGATAGACGGGTGTTTCGAACGTTTTTTGCGCGATTTTCTAAAATGGAATGAAAGAGAAATACGCGGACGAGTGAAAAGAAGGAAAGGGAGAGGACGTATTTATCGATATTATCGATATTATGATATAATTTTTCAAGAATTTATTTATTTATGTAATAAATAAACTCGCTCGAATCTCTAAAAAAAAGTATAGCATGTATATATGAACTTTAACTAACTAACTGTGATTTACTTAATTCAGATTTATAAAGTATTCTTAAATATTACTATACGTTTCTTATACGTTTATTTATCACGTAGGCTTTTTTACATTTTAAATCGATTAATTATTATTTATTTTATAAACTCGAATAATGTTTCAGACTATGATATCCGGTGAATTTTCCATTCTCCTTTGCGCAATTATATCTTTCGCTCCTTTTTCCATTGGATGAACAGACTTTATATTTTTTTTGTCGGCAATTTCTTTTCCTATTATTCGAGTGTTTTCTAATTCCTCGAGTCGTCGATCGAAAAGGTTGAGATGTGTTAAGTTTTAATAGTTGGAAAAGTGAAACTTTTTTTAAAATGAAATAAAAAGAAATACGTGGACGAATGAAAAGTAAGAATTAAAAACGAGAAAGTGAAATTCGAATGGAAAAATAAGTAAAGCGGAAATGAAATTGGTACAACGATAGGACAGGGGCGAAGGTGGAAGGGTTGAAGTCGCGATATTTCCTCGTTTCGTTTGCGAGGATCTAGTGTGTTACCCGTTTCTGATGATTTACTATCCAGATAAAGGAGATAAAAATCGGAATAGGTGCTCCATTCCCACGGCGTTCGCGGCTACAAATTATCGAATGCTCCAAGATCCAAGAAATACAGAGATTTGTGATCTGACTGCAAAATCTACACGTGCGCGGTCCCCCTCTGAATCACTAGGCCTAGACACTTTCACCATGTTCTACGATCGATATCCAAAATGTCGTAGCCAACAACTTCCAACACGTTCACCAACGTTGGGTTATAAATTATTAAAATAAAAAACAACATCTCTGAGATTACAGCCAAAGAACGTTAACCACTAGAGAAAGTTAATTCTTTCCATTCTTTGATTTTTCCTCGCGAGTCCCAAAAATGATATCTTTCTTGATAAGATAAGAAATAATTTTCATTCCAAAAAGAAATTAATAATCTTATAAAGTATATAGTTCAAACAACTATAAAAATATCATTGATTTTTTAAAAATAAAATTCCAAAAATATATCTGAACGAAACGCTTCGATCATAAGAACAATCTTAAACAATCCAACGTTATGCCCAAAAGATAATAAAAAATCACTCGAGACCAAAATCCAAACAATCTCAATCAAGAAACCGTTCACCAATGAATCTCAAAGAAAATCTATCATCGAAGTCTCAACGAGTCCCTTCCAAAAACCCTTCCAGCGTGGAAAGAGTTGGAGAGTCCGTATCCAAGGGACGCCTAGCTACCCAAGCATGCTACCATAAATACATTAAATCGACGTAATACCGCATTCATCGTGTACTCCATAAGTCTCCTATCATCTCTCCTTGTCGACTTCTCGGGGGCAGGAAAAAAAGAATAAAAAAAAAAAAAAAAAAAAAAAAAAAGAAAAAAAAAAGGAGAGCAGAGAAAAAGAGGTTGAAAGCGGGCAAACACACGCGGAGAGTATAGAAAAAAAAAGGGGGTAGGGAAGGGGAACGGTGAAGGAATATGGGGCCTTCTCGTTGTACCCGGATACACTGCGGGCCCTACACCACCCCCACCCTGACTCTCCGTTACTCCGGCGCGGTGGTGGGGGGCAGATGCTGGCTGTAGCTCGGCGTAACGTTCGCCGGGGCAAAGAAAGAGAAAAAGAAGAAGGGGATAGAGGGAGGGGGTAGAGGAAGGGGAACTCGGTTTTTCGCTCAGGGTCAGAGGCGTACATCACCCGAGTGCTCGCGCGCGCGCGCGCGCGCTCATGCCGCTGTAATAGACTGACGATAGGCCAGGGATTTCTATGTGTACCTCCAATGGGAGTATAATTTTCTATCCCGTGGTTAATACCGATCGCGCTCGATCGAGGGAACAAGAGTGACGCCCGGGTAACGAGATGTCAATAAGGGATTTATACCACAATACTTTCTTTGTATAGTTTTGCGTTACTTATTATATATCGTGGTTTTATTTGTTTCGTCTATAATTCTAATTAATAATTCTCTTAAGAACGAAAAGGAAAAAATTGCGCGAGAATATAATAATATAACGATGTCAATCGTACACGATCAATCAAAATTCATTCACAATTAATAATTACATCGAGCTTTACAATACTTTCGATTACGAAAATTTTTCTTTTCCTATTTTTCGAAAAGAAGATGAGGAGATTTGAGTTACTGTGACGAATCCAGTTTCATATTAAATTAAAGCTAAGATACACTTTTTATCTGGATTACTTGAGCATTAAGGAAAAAGATTTATCTCGATATTGAAGATAGATATAAAAAGCAAATGTCCCGACTTCGGGTAAATAATTACATATGTATGATACTTAACGATGTGTAATCCTATCATGCATATGTAAATAAAATCAACGTCACAAGTATTTATTCATGCATTTTCATGTTTTTTTCTTATAACAGCTTATAATTCTAGTTAATAATTCTCTATAAGAACGAAAACGAAAAGGAAAAAATTGCGCAAGAATATAATAATATAACGATATCAATCGTACACGATCAATCAAATTCATTCACAATTAATAATTACATCGAGCTTTACAATACAAAATTTGGAATATAAAGATATGAAATAAATTTAAAATTATCCAATAATCGATCTCGTCTCTTTCTACAAGATAAACGGGTATAGAAAAATTAATAAATCGGAATCCATATTTATCCATCGGTCTCGACCACGTGGTTATATTATAGAGAGCAGAACGCTCGCGTGAATATTGCATGAGGAGCATAGCCCCTCTCTGTTCGCGCTTACTGTTACACTATACGCTCTAGATTTGGGGAAGTCGGATAGGCGACGGCCAATTTTGTAAACGTCCCCGTGTCGCGTTTGGTAATCCGGAAGTGATTACACTACGGCGTATCGGCGACGCGACATTTATTCGCTACGTACGTGGAATATTCGATCGTTTCGAACGGCAGATGGACCTCGGTGAACGACGTTCCCCAAGAACGAAGGTCGTGCGAGGAAGAGGAGTTTTCGCGTGACTTTTTGCGCAACGAGTCGAACCTCCATCGTCATTGGATCGGCAATGGCCGATTGCCACGTGGTGGCTTATTGTTTTCTTTTTTTTTTTTTTTTTT
>NW_006263370.1:155866-158540 GCF_000469605.1 Apis dorsata
AATCGTCGTTGCATTACGTAGCTATTATGTTAAATGGAAAGAGGATGGAAAAATGAGATAAATGGTAGATAAGATTTAACTAGGGAATTTTATTGTGATGATGATAAATTTCTAGATTTTTCTGCTAAATTTTGTTTACTTCGTAATTTTTTTCTAATTTTGTTAGAAATTGTTAGAAAGATTTTATGAAGGATCTTACGTAATAATGTTATTTTCATTGTATCTATTTTTCAACAATTTTTCATATTCGTTAATGATAATAATATGTAATTTTGTTTACAAAGAATATCACGGAGTTCTCCCATACGAGTATAATATTGTATCATTATAAATTTTCTATGATAAATGCAAATAATTGTAGCGATAATTGCACGTTATTCTAAATATCTTATATCTTTACAGATCCGACGAGGATGATCCCAGTGGGTGTAAATATAGAAGGTTGGAGAACGAGAATGTACAGGACAAAGAAAGATTTGCGAGGTGAGTGTCAGGCTCGACTTGCATGCTCTTCGTCTTACGATAATAAATGAGAGGAGTCGGTGAATGGGTTAAACATTTCTTTCTTTCTTTCTTTTTTTCTATCGGAAAATAATGCGTTCTATTCCTAGAAGATTCTGAAGATTGGGAATAAATATTTAATATCGGGGAAATTGTTCGCTTTCGGTTCAGAAATCTGGTTATTGGCAGAAGAATTGTTCATTGTACGATTTTAAATAATCAGAAAAGTGATCAGATATTATTGGAAAAGAATATTAAATTATAGAGGGAAAAAGGAAATTGATATATACCGCGCGTTAAAAATGAAATAAAATTATTTTTACACGTGTTGGAATATTTTGATTGTTATTATCATTTTCCAACTTTTCTTCTAAAGAAGAAACATTATTATGGAATAATTGACGGTAAGATTTAATTTACCCGCCTTTTTCTCTCTTAAATCAATTGTCATAAATCAACGAGCGACGATACCAAATTGCCGGGATGATAATATTTTTTTAATCGTAAAAAAAATTAATGAAACGTATACGTCAATAATAGTGTAAAAATTAGCATCTAAATTATGCATATAAGATGGGAAACTGTGATAGAAGATTTATGTTGATTAGACATTCTTTTTTATTACCTTCGATGATAATGCATTCAAGAAATCTTAGATCTCTTTTCTTTTTTGCATCTTTTGTATCATAGATTCCTAATCTGTAGATAACAATATCTAAAATGTTCTTAACGCTGTGGAAAATTTTTAACGCTTTTATCAAATACTTTGTCCCGTTACAGATCTCTTTGTTAATATCTCTTTTCCATTTTTCGAAGAGATTAAAAGAACATTTATCTTCGTCTTATTACGCATAGAATAGAAGATAAGACACAATTTTTTAATCGCTTACATTTAAAACCCTTAACAAACTCACTTCTATTATTCACCGACCAATAAGAAAGCAATATAAAAATTCGAACGAATGAAATCAACTTGCGTAGAAAATACAGAATCGTTTGAATGTAATTGATTAGCATACGATTCTTTGGAAAGATGAAAACAACGCTCGAGTGATCGAAAACTGCTTGTCCTCCTCTATGTTCGACAACAAATTTAACTCGGGTTTGACGAATGTGAAAGAAAGAGAGAGCAAGGAGAGGCTTGCTCCCCCCTCCCCGATACCCGATGCGGAGGACGTGATTGTTAATTCGTCTCACGAAATCGTGGGCCAATATGTTCCACCGGTACACCCTGTACATGGCCGGCCAAGTACGAAGATACATACATACCTACATGATACCCGCCAATGTGAGTCGATAGCGGAATGGGAAGCCCTCCAGGCTGCTCCAGCGTGGGAACACGGGGCCCACTTATACGCGCGCAACTCTCGCGCAAGTCCCATCCGCGGCGAAGACACCGCCGAGCTATCCCGATCGCGGCGACGCGATGCGCCGTCATTGACACGATATAACTTCGAAATAACCGAGCATGGACGTATTAATGTTTCCTTCGAGCGATTAAATAGTTTTCGAACGAATAAATTTCGGGTCCGATGAAATTTTCTAGATGACGATGTGAGTCGATATATACATATATATGGTAAGATATTTGGAATTGGAATAGGAAATTTTATAGAAGAAAATTAGGTTTTAATTCTTATGGAATTTTTCTTCGAAATAACCGAGCATGGATTAATGTTTCCTTCGAGCGATTAAATAGTTTTCGAACGAATAAATTTCGGGTCCGATGAAATTTTCTAGATGACGATGTGAGTCGATATATACATATATATAGTAAGATATTTGGAATTGGAATAGGAAATTTTATAGAAGAAAATTAGGTTTGAATTCTTATGGAATTTTTCTTCGAAATAACCAAGCATGGATGTATTAATGTTTCATTCGAGCGATTAAATAGTTTTCGAACGAATAAATTTCGGGTCCGATGAAATTTTCTAGATGACGATGTGAGTCGATATATACATATATATAGTAAGATATTTGGAATTGGAATAGGAAATTTTATAAAAGAAAATTAGATTTGAATTCTCATGGAATTTTTCTTCGATATATATATATGGTGAGATATATTTGGAATTGGAATAGGAAATTTTATAAAAGAAAATTAGATTTGAATTCTCATGGAATTTTTCTTCGATATATATATATGGTGAGATATATTTGGAATTGGAAT
>NW_006263370.1:158695-159972 GCF_000469605.1 Apis dorsata
GGGAAATTTTATAGAAGAAAATTAGATTTGAATTCTCATGGAATTTTTCTTCGATATATATATATATATGGTAAGATATATTTGAAATTGGAATGAGACATTTTATAGAAGAAAATTAGGTTTGAATTCTTATGGAATTTTTCTTCGAAATAACCGAGCATGTATTAATGGAATAGGATATTTTATAGAAGAAAATTAGGTTTGAATTCTTATGGAATTTTTCTTAAAGGAATAAGAGAAATTGGATGATAGAGAGGAAGTGGTTATTAGTTGAGGATACGTCGTCGTTGACACGATATCCTTCGAAATAACCGAGCATGGATGTATTAATGTTTCGTTCGAGCGATCAAATAGTTTTTGAATGAATAAATAAATCGGATCCGATGAAATTTTCTGGATGTGGATCGATTCGTGGGATATATTTGGAATTGGAAATGGCATTTTATAGAAGAAAATTAAGCTTGAATTCTTATGGAATTTTTCTTAAAGAAATAAGAGAAATTGGATGATAGAGGAAAAGTGGTTGTTAGTTGAGGATACGTCGTCGTTGGCACGATATCCTTCGAAATAACCGAGCATGGATGTTATTAATGATGAAATTTTCTGAGTGTGACGATATATTTGGAATTGGAAATGGCATTTTATAGAAGAAAATTAGGTTTGAATTCTTATGGAATTTTTCTTAAAGAAATAAAAAAAATTAGATGATAGAGGGGAAGTGGTTGTTACTTGAGGAGAATAGACGTTGAAATTTTACGTTGAATCGGGATAAATTTTCTTCTCTTGTAGAATATTATATATTGCGAGATTGGCGTAGATAATATTCGAACGACAAGTGTACGAGAGCATGTTTGACTTAGATCTCCAATCACTTTTATTACAAATTTACCCCCAATTCTCCTCAAGAAGCGGCCTCTCAGAAGAAGGAACAATCTTCCGTGAAAACGACAAAACCACCGCCTACAACTCACCACTTCGAGAAGAAGTAGTTTGAAAGAAGACGTAATCTCGAAAGAACTCGAATGCAACATCCAATCCTCGATCTCGATGGACAGAAAGAGAAAGAAAGAGAGGGAGAGGCGAAGGTGGAATTTGCTTTGTATTTTGCATTCGCCCCGGCTCAAGGGGGAAACTAGAGGGAGTAGTGATTGCAGGTATGGCCACTGGTACGCGTTTCATGGAAAAGTTGTGGCGGCGATGTCGCTCTCGAGCACCTCACTTTCGACTTAATAACGCAATTACCGCCTCCCGCCGCAAGCCAACCCTCTTATACTTGT
>NW_006263370.1:160028-162212 GCF_000469605.1 Apis dorsata
ATTTTCTTCCTTTTCACCGCTGTTTCTCTCGCTGTTTTCGGCGCGGGATAAACCGCGAGAATGATGTTTGGTTGGGTATAATTTTTCTCTCTCTCTTTTTGTTTAAACGGAAGCGGTAAAGGGGGATAAATTTTAGGGGGGATTTGTGAATTCAAATTGGTAAGGGGAAGTTAGATTCTGATTCTGTGTTGTGAAATGAAATGATGAGGATATTTCGAGATCGAAATTTATTAATGATAATAAAGAAAGGGGTTTATATATGTGTTATAGAAATTATAAAATGCGGATTTATTCGTTGAAAGAAAAGAGAAAAGATCCGAGATAAGGATAATTTTCAGGGATAAATTGAATAAATTTCCAAAGTTTTAGTTGGTTTTTCTTTTCCTTTCTTTCTTTCTTTTTTAAATTGTCCGATCGAGAAAGAAGTGGTGATGGAAAAGAGACGGAGAACAATTCGAGATGCAATTTTATTGGAAGCCATAAACGCGATAAGATGTTTCATTGCGCGTGGGGATAATAGAGAAATATTATTTGAACGAGAAAAAAAATCAGGATTTACCGATGGAAATGATTTTCAAGCTGGTTACAGTCATTAAATCCTTACGGTCTTCCATTATCTATAATGTCAGGCCTGGTCTTGCCAAGCATAATGGAATTATAAGACGTACGGTTAATGGTGTTCAATGACAAAATGAATAAAGAGAAGAGCGTATTTGAAAAATAGCAATGAAGAATTTCAAAATCGTCGTTTATCCTCTGTTTATCCTCTGTAACCTGTAGTTATGTAAGAGAAATATCCTTTTTTTTTTTTTTTTTCCTTTTTACAAATTATTTTCGAGGTAAATTTAATACAATTATATATTAATAAAAATATATTAATTACACTGGGTATATAATTATCTAGGAAGCAAGAAGTTGAATTAATTAGCAGATACATATATATATATATACATATGATAATATAATAGTTAATTATTTATGATAATTTTCAACGATTACCTCTTCCGCCATATTGGAACGTTGTACTTGTAAAATGTGTATATTGTGTATATTGCATATAGGGTCAAAGTAGAACTATTGAAACGATCAATTGGTCAAGTTACGGTTGCACGGCAGTAAAGTTGGAGGTGGGAGTAAATTTATCGTTCGACTCTCGCCGAGATTATAACATCTTCGTTCGAAAATGATTTAAACGGCACTCAACGAATCGCATATTCGACGCGAAATTGCCTATTCCGACATTCTATTATTTTATGAGCCTGTTTATGACATAGTACACAGAACGCAGGCGCGATTGGTGACACTTTTATTAACCGATGGTAATGTGCCAAGGTTCTTGATCAATTTTCTTAAGTTGTTTTCGTATTGAAAGTGGATTTTTTTTATTAGACATTTCTTTCTAATATTAAAAAAATATATTACTCTTCTCGCCGGATAACAATGATGTTTCCCTGCAATATCTCTCAATTTTGAAGTTACATATATATATATTCGATTGTTTGATTTCACTTAACATCTATAATACTTAATATTAATTATATCCATTAATTTAACAATAAAACTTGAAGTAGCTTATTAAAGAATAATTAATGCCGATCACGTTCCATTTCATTAATGACTAACATTCTTATCGATCCATGCTCATTCTATTTATTTTTAATAAACGATTAAGAAAAAATTATTATAATTTCTTTTATTCTCAGAAATAAAAAATATCCATCCTCGTCGAATTACAATCTCCAAAAGAAAAAGCGCAAAGCACACAAAACTTCAAATATATCCTTCTACCCTTCAAATATCTTAATCTTAAATTCTACGTTACAAAATAATCATCATTTTCACTCTAAATAACCAAGTTATAAACATCGGAGCTCCGATACAATTTATTTCCATCGAGATAAGAAAGAAAGAAGGAGGAAAGTCGATCGATCATTTCCGCGAGACGAGCATCCGGGATATCCATTAGCGTTCGGAATATTAAGATTTGGCATAAATCAATCGATGTCCACGGCTCGTTAGCATACGTCCACTCGCTCGAATATATTTGATAACGAATAGGATCGCATTAAACGCTCCTCAGTCGATTCATAATTCATTGTTCGAACGGAGGGAGGAAAGCTATATATATATATATATATACATATAAGTTCTATCGACGGTATGTACACTCGATCGTTAGACGAA
>NW_006263370.1:162754-164009 GCF_000469605.1 Apis dorsata
TTTGCTATCTACGTGCGGTACACGTGGATCTACGTGTACGTATCCTCGCGTGTGTCGAGGAACTCGTTTTTTCCCCCCTTGGAACGATTTTATGTGTGCGGTACGTGCATTTCAGTACCGACTTTGTATCATCGTAATGCAGAAATCGATATACGGGGTGGACCGTTTCTTTCCTACTCGTGTACTTCTCGGGAAGATGAATATCTTGCCGCGAATCGTGAAATGAAAGTGTCATAGGAGTCAATAGGATTATTTAAAGGTAATTCTATTTTATTGTTGATTTCAAATAAATTCCGTTCCAACGAAGGATTATTAACTTAGGAAACAATTATTAATTACATTAATAATTTAATATATTATTATATTATAAACGTCGGTTAGAAAAGTTATAATTCAAATTCTAGAGAATGCATCAAATAATATATATATACTATCAAAAATATACAAAAATTGAAAATTTTTGATCAATTTCTTTAAAAGAATATAGATATATAACCACGTGATTATCAATTAATTAAGTGAAGTATAAAAATATTTATTATAGCTTAAATGATCATTTTTTTTTTCTTTAATACAATTGCATCTTAATTATTGAACTATAATTTATTTATATTAATATATTCAAGAATAATTTCAAGGATTAATATTAAATATATCTACGTGTATAAACAATAAATATTTAGTACATCGATTATCTTTTTCGTTAAAATCAACCTAAAATAATCTATCAATTTATCCCACAAATTCAATACATTATTTAATAACTCATTCAATATTTTAAATAAAAAAAAATAATCTTAAATAAATCCTTTTAATACCCGAAAAAATAGTCGAAGAGGAAGAACAATTTATTTCACGATAATATAACTCCATACGTTAAATACATATTAAAACCTGTTTATCAACGAATTATCCCATTCGATTAAATTATTCATACGTTCGATGATAATTTTTAAAAAAAAAAAAAAAGAAAGAATCTCGAAAAGAATCCCATGATAAAACCGAAGTATAAGGGAGCACCCTGTATAGCGTTCGCTGGACCCACGGAGCGAGCGGGCAACTTCGGAACGTCTGACCCTTGACCCAGGAGGTTCTCTCCGTCCTGCTCTCGTTGGATCGCGTTCCTCTTCCGCCCCCCTTTCCCCTCCCCGCGACTCCTCTACCGCGGTACATACCCCGCTTTATACTTGCGCTTTAAGGCGCCCTGGCCTCTTTTAAATAGTCGACCACGTCGGGGCCCCGCGTCGCCGATTTC
>NW_006263370.1:164201-165052 GCF_000469605.1 Apis dorsata
GAGAGCCGTGTGACGATCTCGTTTTTTGGGGAAATATTGCGAGGGGAAGAGAGGGTTGGATAAAAAGGAAGAGTCTGGTATTTTAAATTGGAATTTTTCTTTTGAAAGGGGATGAAGAGAGATTTTGGATTCGTGAGATGTTTTTGAACTTAGGTTTTTTTTTTTAGGTAAAAATGTTGAGAAAGATTTGGAAAGAATTTATGGGACGTATGTTGAGGGAAATTTCGATAAGATAATCAAATATCGTGCTCGTAATCTAATTGATTGGTGATTTTGATTGGTGTCTCGAGAGATGCAAGTTTTATCTTCTATTAATTATCCTGTGTATTTATCGACTCGAAACAGGCTTTTCCACGCGAAGCAAAGTGGAGAACACAATTTTTCCCACACGGGGTCGCGGCGGTGTTTGAGACGGGGTGGACGTCCTAGACGCGGAACTTAACAAGAGGTCAATGCTCACGAACACATCAGCCTCGCGTCAACTACGGCAATATTTTACCTTAGAGTCCAAAACCTGTCCAAAAACAAACTAGTCCATTAAAAAAGAAAATACTCAATGATAATAATAAAACAAAGTATAAAAAGGAAAGTATAACTTATTATCCTCGAAATTAGGAATATCTTCAAACGTGAAAAAGATTTTAAATACGCGAGACTAAAAGAATAAAATAAAAATGAATATAGGAAAAATGAATAAGGCAAGTGTTACAAATTACATATAATTTTTTAATTTGAATTTTAATTTCAATTTAACAAAATAAAAATTGTATTCTAGCAAAATATATTGTGATTAATCAAGCTCAAAAATTTGTAAAGAAAAAATTAGGAGGATAAACAATATATATATATAT
>NW_006263370.1:165085-166359 GCF_000469605.1 Apis dorsata
GTTTTCCTTGAATTATAACAGAATAAAATAAACCAGGCGATAAATATTAACTCCAATCACATTGGATATAGGAAAAAGGAAGAAATCGGATGGGAAATGATCTTGAGTGGAATGGATGAGTGGAATAAGCATGAGATAATAGTTCCTGATGGACCTGAAACGAGATGGAGGGTCTTATCTCGGTAGTAAACAGGAAAGGAAGTTCTGTAGCCCTTACAGAAAGAAACACACCCGGATACACCCAGCTCTAGAAAATAAACGAATTTCATTCATCTATTTCAGACATACCTTGTATATTTAATAAGAGTATTCGATAATGTGTCGAAAAATTTCTTTCAAATTCTATTCTTACACAATTTTCATTCTTATATACAATTTTTAATGAGTGTTGATAAATGGATAAATATCGATAGATTCTTAACTCTCATTTGAAGATTTTCCCAAATTTCTACAAGCTTTTTATTTCTTTCCATTCTTGGATTTCGAAATAAGAAATATCTCTTGTATCTCTTCTCTTTGATTAACTTTCGTAAAACATATTTCTCTAGAAAAAGATGGCTCCACGATATTCAACGCCCATCCTAAACAAAGAAGGTTATCGACGATTATTTAACAAAAGAATTATATTTAACAAAAGTACGTTTAACATGGAGAGAGATAACATTTCGCTCTCCTCTGATGTCTCCTCACGTGTGTTTTTCTAAGATGCATGACATACGTTCGACTGAAAATTATCAGGAATTAAATGCCATTAAATTTACGATTGCTGGCCGACAATTACCATAGAAAGTGGAGAGGAAGACGCGCGCGCCGGTTACCCTTTGGTAGCGGTAATAACAGGGGAGGTCTGAAATTGTGGTTTCACCCGATATTCCTTTTTTCTCGATAGGTGGATCGTGTCAGGATTTATTGGTCGCGTTGATCACAAACGCGCTTATCAATGGTTGGTCCCATTCGTGGATAAACAGTTTTAATGCATTATATATATGTATTTTTCATTATGAGGCAAATGGAGTTTGGGATGGAGTTTGGGAAAAGTTTGTCACCTTACATTTAACGATTAAGGATAAATAATTTTCTTTGATATTTTAACTTCCATATACGCGTTTGTATTTTTATTGACTGATAGTTTATATTTTACGTAGAAAGTTTTTCTAACTCGTAATTCAGGCTCGAAAGTGGATCGTTGTTTGTCAAATTAACGAGTTTAGTGAGTAGAAAATTTTTCCAGAATTTTTGGACAATTTTCTTGAGTATTTTTTTTTTTTTTTTTT
>NW_006263370.1:166606-193570 GCF_000469605.1 Apis dorsata
TCGTTTAATCCAATAGTTTGAGAATCAGGTAAATAGATTTCTTGAGTATTTAATAATCAAATTGTTATATTCTATTGAAATTATACGAATTTCTTTAAAAACGATTTTTTAAATAAATAATTTAAAAATATTTACATACGTGTTTCCTTCAATATTAAATTTTTTTAATCTTTAAATCGGTCAATTTCGAAGTCACACACAAGAACCTAAAAAAAAAAAAAAAAGAAACAAATCCTACAAATTATTCTGCGAATAAAAAATACCAAATTAGACGTAATTCTTAAATCTTCAGATCCCTTACAGTTGGATCTATCGATCTAAGTTTACTTACAACATTCAGCCTCTTCGATCATCCAACCCCGATAATTCGTTAAAAATGATTCGTCTAGCTGTTATCCATACGTTTCACCGCCTATAAAAAAAAATATGCCTCATAATGCAGGCGAGATATTCGTGTATTTCGTGTCTCTGAATTATGGAAATGAACCATGCACAAGATTGGCACTATGCACTTCCATAATCACGGTCAAGTTTCCTTTACCAAACGGATAAACGATCCCTCAAGGATCACACAGGTTAGGGATACCGAGGATAATATCGTGTTTATAGACGATTTTGAGAATTGTTTGCCGATAAATATTCGTTTGAAACTGAATATTCGTTCCATGCCTGTGGTGAGATTCTTTTAAATTGAAATACGTATTTTTTGAAAACAGTAAAACCTTAATGCCTCCTATCCTTAAAAACATATAATATTATAAAATTATAATTATTAAATTATATATTAAAAATAATATTATATAATATTATAAATATGTAATATTTAAAACGATTGTTGACGGTTTATTAAGCAATAATAATTGTACGAATGAAACAATTTTTAAATATCTTTCTTTATTCTTTTTTTTTAATAAAATTTAGATAAAGAAGCTTATAAATCGATGAGAAAAAATGAGACGTAGGAAGAGAAAATCGTTTGTATTCATTTTTAGTGATCATAAATGAATTTCAATATATGTTGTTACTATATCAATCTGATAAATATGAAATTCTTTGAACAATTCATTTCAACTATTTAGAATTATCTCGATTATCCGATTGTTATTCTTTTGAAATCAACATAGTTTTGATATTAACATTCATTCAAATTCAGAACGCATTTTTTCCACGGAAAAAAAAAAAGAAGAAGAAGAAGAAGAAGAATCGATGAATTTCATATTAACATTCGTTCGCCAATAATCCCATCTATAATTCATCGAACTATGCAATTACCTTGGTTTCGTCTTGCGACTTACTGCAGGGAGAATCATTGCGAAATTGAGCGGCGGCGGCGGAACAAAATGACCGCCTATATCACCGAATTGTCCGACATGGTGCCGACGTGTTCAGCCCTGGCCAGGAAACCGGACAAATTGACCATACTCAGGATGGCGGTCGCCCATATGAGAAACCTCAGAGGTGAGTACCTTCCTCGTATTTAGTAGTTTTTTCTTCTCTTCCATTCGAAGGAAAAGAAAAATCTTTGTTAATTTCTTTTTTTTTTTTTTTTTCTATCAATTGTTCTTCAACAAATTTAAATTTCCCTCCTTAAAGTGTTACAATTATATAATTATCACGGAGTTATCGTCTAAATCAATTGTTTCTATTAGTTTCTACTAGAATTTTATTCGATTAATTAACGATTATTATTGAAGATTTCCCTCCTTAAAGTGTTACAATTAGCATCACGAAGTTATCTACTAGATTCTACTAGAATTTTATTCGATTAATTAACGATTATTATTGAAGATTGAATAATAAAAAAAGAGTAATTAGGATAATATATTATAGAGGAATATAAATTTTTCGAGAGATAATTTAGTGGATTATCGATATTTTATAAGTTAATTATTATGAACAATTTCAATGGACACCCCCGATATTCTCCAGCTCCGTATCGATAGCCACGAGGGAATCGAATAAACTGTATTCGAGCGTAATTCAATCGGTCAAAGCGAGTCAAAGCGTAAAGATCGCGTTGCCAAAGTTATTTTGCTGCTCGTGACGGATAACTCAAACAACGACGATGCTTAATCGTCACGTCCCGCATTGAACTAACTTTGTGCCTTATCGGACGGCCGGCGACTCGTTGAAAATGTATATTTCCATGTCAAAAACAATTCTGCACATGTAATTCTTTCGAAAACAATGGGTTGCGCTTTAACCTTTCGATATTAAACAAAAAATCTCGGGAATTATGTTTCCTTCCATTAATTATTCATAAAATGTTGTCGATGATTAATTTGAAAGAAAAAAGAAAAGGAAAAATTTCTCCTTCAAAAAGATAAAAATTTGATCAAAGATTCGTAGTAATACATTGTTATATGC
Source organism: Apis dorsata (assembly GCF_000469605.1). Classification (NCBI taxonomy): domain Eukaryota; kingdom Metazoa; phylum Arthropoda; class Insecta; order Hymenoptera; family Apidae; genus Apis; species Apis dorsata. Next base: position 168,974 of record NW_006263370.1, read on the forward strand.
ATTATAGTTACAGTTAATCAAAGTATCGAAAGATATACAATGTAACTAGTTATACAAATATTGAAATTGAATTTCAAATCAATTTTTATTCCTCTATGAAAGCTGCTCGAAGAATTTTTTTTATTATTTATAAAAAAATCTATCTACAATTGTATCCATAAATAATGTTGCAATAATTTAATCTTATATAAAAATGACACGATTTCACGTCAGCAACTGCATCATATTAAACTAATCCAACTACTAACGTAACCTTGTAATTTAGACTCTGAATCATTATTTAGAAATCCGGTCGTTAGCTTAGAACATTAAACTCATTTTCCCTCGAAAATGCAGATAAAAATTGCGTATCGCAACGACTCTTATAACTCACCTCTCCCCCCTTTAAATACCTCTCCAATAAACAGATTCCAGGCTATCGAACCCTTCACTCGAAAATTACAAAAATCAACTCGCTATCTCATCTGATAAACCTTAAAAACACCTAACCTAACCTAACCTAACCTAACTCACAACAACAATCTTTCTACGTACACTCTGTGAAAAGATCGAACAACAGTAGTGTACAACACTTCTATCATCTCTCCTATCATCCTATCATCGACAACGTTCTTTCCACTGTAAAGGGGATGTCCTCCCGGGGAGGCATACACTCGCCACTCTCTCCTGCCTCTTGGAGGATCCATCCGGGCAGGATGGAGGAGCAGCAACACCGGAACGGTCGTAATTCACCGAAGGTTTCGTCGGGTCATATCGAATGCAGAAAGCGCGATATATGCTTCCGGTGCAAGAATGGGTGGAGTTGCCCCGTCGGCTGTCCCTTTAGCCCCGGCTCCCTTCCTCGTGCTGCGTGCACACACGCGGTCATACGACCTCTCCTTACCCCCCTTCGCCACCCTTCGCTCTCCTCCTCTTCTCTTCCTTCCTCCTTAGGTGTGCCTACCTTTACGCCTCTCTTTCATCGTTCCACCGCGATCTTGGATATGTGTATATACATATGTATATGTGTACATATATATATATATATATATATCGGTGTGCGTGCCGTGATTCCAGCTAAGTATTGGTGGTGCGTCGCATTGTTTATAGCCACTTCTCCTCTTTCCCGACAACAGGGCCGCTGAATACAAATTGCTCGAACCGGAGAGCTTCTCTCCTGTTCTTGCTCGTCTCGGCCTCTCCTCTCCTCTCCTCCTCCTCCTCCTCCTCCTCCTCCTTCGCCTCCGCCGCTGTCTTTACCTGGAGAGGAGAGAGGAGAGAGGCGATCGCCTCCGGGATACGTCGCGCGCGTACACCCACCCTTCGGCCGCGCGGTGCACCCGTGAGACGTGGGACAGACGCTTTTCCGTCGAGTTTTCCCTGCTCCTCTTATATTTTTCTTCTCTTCTCTTTTCGCTTTTCAAAGTAGTTGCTTCAATAGAAATTTTAGGATTTTTTGAGGGTTTTTTCTTTTAAGTTAATGCGCTGAAAATTGATAATTAGTAGTTGTAGACACTTTTTCTTATTCTTCTTATATTTCTTCTCTTTTCTTTTTTCAAAGTTGCTTCAGAAATTTTCGAATTTTTTAAGGTTTTTTTTTTTAAGTAAATGCGTAGCAAATTGATAATTAATAATTATAGACACTTTTCCTTGTTCTTCTTATATTTCTTCTCTTTTCTTTTTTCAAAGTAGTTGCTTCAATAAAAATTTTTGAATTTTTTAAAAGTTTTTTTTTAAGTACGCAGCAAATTGATAATTAGTAGTTGCAGGCACTTTTCTTTGTTCTTCTTATATTTCTTCTCTTTTCTTTTTTAAAATAGTTACTTCAATAAAAATTTTTGAATTTTTTAAGTAAATGTGCAGCAAATTGATAATTAGTAGTTGCAGGCACTTTTCTTTGTTCTTCTTATATTTCTTCTCTTTTCTTTTTTAAAATAGTTACTTCAATAAAAATTTTTGAATTTTTTAAGTAAATGTGCAGCAAATTGATAATTAGTAGTTGCAGACACTTTTCTTTGCTTTTCTTATATTTTTTCTCTTTTCTTTTTTCAAAGTTGCTTCAGAAATTTTCGAATTTTTTAAAGTTTTTTTTTTAAGTAAATGCGTAGCAAATTGATAATTAATAATTATAGACACTTTTCCTTGTTCTTCTTATATTTCTTCTCTTTTCTTTTTTAAAATAGTTACTTCAATAAAAATTTTTGAATTTTTTAAAGATTTTTTTTTAAGTACGCAGCTAATTGATAATTAGTAGTTGCAGACACTTTTCTTTGTTCTTCTTATATTTCTTCTCTTTTCTTTTTTCAAAGTAGTTGCTTCAATAGAAATTTTTGAATTTTTTAAAGGTTTTTTTTTAAGTACGCAGCAAATTGATAATTAATAGACACTTTTCCCTGCTCTTCTTATATTTCTTTTCTTCTCTTTTCTTTTCTTTTTCAAAGTAGTTACTTCAATAAAAATTTTCGAATATTTTAAGTAAATGTGCAGCAAATTGATAATTATAAGTAGTAGTACTAGTTCTAATTGTAGTCTTGTTAAAACTAAGAGTTTATGAGATTTTGATCGATATAAGTTTGATGTGTTTGCGAATATATAAGATGGTACAAACAGTGGTTAAAATTGCGTTTCTTTTTTTGTAAGAATTGACTCGTACATCGAGGTAAATTTCTATTTCAAGATCATGTCTTTTTACAGAGATAAAGGTGATTTTTGCTTTTGTAATATTACGTCATGTCATGAAAAATGTTTAATTTATAACGACATAAAACTATAATATAACTATTACGACCTAAAGCTATTTTCATAACTGATTACCAATATTATCGATGCAATATTACGTCTGTATAAGAGACTTAACCGATTGTTGTCGATGAAATACACCTTTTTTATAAACTACGATTGATTTACGTTCACATAAAATTACGTTTCTTGATAAAATGTACCCGCTTACGCCTCTCTCGTAATCTATAATCGATTCACGTTAATGTAAAATATTATAACCCCTTCGTAAAGTAAAATTATATCTTTTCACAAGATAACAGAAAATTTAAAGATGTAAATTACTGTCTACGAAGATATTAGTCTCGAAGGGAAGAAATTTTATAAGAAGCAGAAGAGAGTAATGACGGGGTTTATTGATTCTTCTTAGAGTTTTATTTTTAATGAATGATTGGTTAATGAAAAATTGTTTCCTTGAATCGATAGATCGTATCAGTTTCCGGTGTCTCTACTGTACAAGAATTAAATTCCAATGGAACTTTATGATAACTAGAATTACAATTTACGCTCTGGTAATTTTTTTTTTTTTTAATTTTCCTTTTAAATTAATTCATTCGTTTAATTAATTACAATCAATTTGGATATGTCAGTCTGTAAATTTATAAATGACCAATCATAATTTCTCTACTCTTATTTCATTATTCCTTTAAATATCATATCATAAACATTTCATAATGTGTTTAATTGTAAGAAATACGAAATCACGAAATATGTATTAATTACCATTTATTGCATTATACTTTATTGTTCTACAATTAAAATTTATACCAATAAAAATTTCACATAATACATCAAACATTAATAACTTCAGATCAGAATTTCTTAAATTAAACTTATTCGTTCAAATATGAATCAATATAAACATTTTCTTCCATCAAATTGTCCTATCTTTTAATTAAATTCTACTCAATTAAACACCAAATTTTATTACAAAACAAAAACAAGAAAATAATAGAAAAGCGAGGAAATCGTTCCCAACCCGCCATTAAATTTTTCCTAAATTTTTCATCGTGTTTCTTCAAAATATAAATAAAAAAAAATAAATCAACAAGTCACTGCTGCAAGCTCCCCTCAAATTCCCACCACCGTTCTCTCTTCCTCGACGTAACGAAAAAAACACCAAGGAAAAAGCCCTTTCTCATCCTCCCCAATCCAAAAGTAAAATCAACCCTATAGACGAAAAACAAGAAACGGAAGAAAAGATTTATCGCAATAAAACTGGACGCCACTCGGGGATCGTGTATCGTTAGATGGGTCAAGGGGAGCATCTTCTTTCGATGGAAGGAAATCGAGTAGAATCACGCCGGCATTAATGTCCATCGAAAGACCGTTCCACTACGTGGAAGGTAATGGTAACGAAGGTCACCCGGGGTCTTCCATAGATCTTGTTTGGAAGTCGTTAAAGTACCTCTTCCCGGAATTTCTCCGTATATCGGGGTAAAGATCGCATCGCCCCCTCTCTCTCTCTCTCTCTTTTCTCTCCTTCTCCCTTCTCTCTCTCTCTCTCTCTCTCTTTCTCTCACCTTTTGCCTTTTGCTCGCAGGATCCTGTCCGCTTTGCAATTCCGATCTTGCACCTCGATAGTTACCTACGCTGCTGAACTGCCCCGTCCTCATTTTTGGTACCGTACCTCCTTCCTTCTCCCTTCCTACTCCCCTCTTTCCTCCTTTGAGTTCGTTTGTTTGTTTGTTGGTTGGTTGATTTGTCGAAAGATTTTCTTTGTGTGTGTGTGTGGGTGGATGGGTGGGTGTTTTTGTTTTTGTTCCGGATCTGAAAGTTTTGCGGATCGAAGATGATCTCTCGTCCGATTTGCGAATTGATGAAGAATTTATTGTTCTGTCAAGTTTTGGGAATTCGGAGAATATTCGGGAAAATATAAATATTCGTGTATACCGAATATTTTCAACGGATTTTCGATGATTATTCGAATTAATGTGATAATCGATGATTTTTATTTGCAACAGTGAGTATTTTGTTTTGAACAAATGTTGAAATGATGATGGTTTGAGTTTGAAACTACGGTGATTGGTTATTTTTTAATTATCTATTTGATCTGATTTTTAATTGAGCGTGTTAAAAATCGATTTTTAAAATTCTTGTAACCAATCGTTTAATAAAATCTTAGGATTCTACTCTTCTGAATAGATATTATTATTCTCAACATGAGATTTCATTAAACTGGGCACACTTGAAAAAAGAAGATGTCCAGTCTACACGTGAAGAAGTAGTAACACGTATCCCTGAACAAGCATTCGTTTCGCTTGAAAAGTGTTCCTCGTTACATGTGCATTCGATGTCGGACAATCGGGTAGATCACTCGATCGATACGGACGTCAAACGTAGAAAAGTTCAATCTCTGTGAAACAGAAGAAATGGAAAGCATGAAATTAATAGTTATTTTTTTTTTTTTTTTTTTTTTTTTTTTTTTTTTTTTACTGAAAACCGTAAGAATTAATTTTAAATCGAAACAAATTAAATAACCAAATCTCCCAATTATCAAAATTAAATGAATATGAAGAAAAATATGAAATTCTCTTTTCAATTGGCATAAATTAAAACAAAACTGTTCTATTTTAGGAACCGGAAACACAAGCTCAGATGGCGCGTACAAACCCTCCTTCCTCACCGATCAAGAGTTGAAACATCTGATTCTCGAAGCAGCGGATGGCTTTTTGTTCGTAGTCAGCTGCAATAGCGGAACGATCATCTACGTATCCGATTCTGTGGCGCCAGTTTTGAACTACACACAAAATGATTGGTACGGCACCAGCCTCTATTCACAGGTTCATCCGGACGACACAGAGAAAGTGAAGGAACAATTGAGCGGTGCCGAGCCGGAAAATGGAGGCAGAGTGCTGGACCTGAAAACGGGGACAGTAAAAAAGGAAGGACAATGTAAGTATATTTTTTTTGTTCTTTAAAAATTTGCCTTCTTTTTTCAAAAAATTGTTCTAGAAGAATTCCATCGTATTATTAAGATCGAACCAGCCTCGTTCTAAATTGCATCAAATTTCTTAATATCGCATTCATCAAATTCTAATAACTAAATTACTATAATAATAATAATACTTAAATTATCAGCTAATTACTATTGAATTATATCGATGCTCTATAATCATGGAGAATACCAATACCAATAAATCACAACTATTTCAATTAATTATCAAATTTCCAAAATTACGTTAAACTAACATAACCTAACTTCACAGCATCGATGAGACTATGCATGGGATCGAGGAGAGGCTTCATTTGTCGCATGAAGGTGGGCAACATGCAGACGACAGGCGACATGGCGGCCGCTCATGGCCTCCATCACGTAAAACAGAGGAATTCGCTCGGTCCACCGGCCCGCGATGGCCAAAATTACGCGGTGGTTCATTGTACAGGGTACATCAAAAGCTGGCCCCCAAACGGTAAGTTCGATACGGGTCGCGGCATCGATCTACCTTGTTCCGAATGATGAGGATGATGATGTACATAACGTCGTCAACGTATAACGGGTCCCGGTCTGTTGATGGCCGCGCGCGAGACGTAGCGCCAACTTTCTATTTTAAAGCCGAGGGAGACGTCGGCGTGCACCAAGAATATGAACGAACCAGGCGGCTTCGTAGAATACACGAGGATAACGACGTTTGTACTATAAATTAAGGGGGCCGGCACTCGGTGGCGAGCACGGATAGTATGATCGGTTTATAAAGAATGAATGGAAACGTCTTGACCTAACAGCCGACAAGAATGGCTGGAATACCGATAAACTATGTCGAGACAGGGAATTCGTATACCTTATCCGCGGACCCCGATGCATAATAACGATGCGAACGATTTTCGCACGTTTCCGCCTTCGACTCTAACTCTTTCGAATTTTATTCTCTCGTCGAGTTTTTGCGGTAATATTCTATTTGTAAAAGGAATTTGTTCAAGGAAGATTTTTCACTTGCAAGAAATAATTTAAAATAATCGTTAAAATTGATTGTAAATTTTATACACGTGTTTAACGGAAATGTTTATCAGAAATTTTTATTTTGATTGTACAAAATTAATCGTATAGAATCACGAGAAGAGTTATTTTTGAAGTTAAATAGATTTATTACATTATTATTTCATCGCCATCGAGCGCTTCGAAATACTATTTTAAGGAAAATTTTTTCAGAGAATTTATATTTAAAGAATTAAGATAATTTCAAGATGGATAGAAATTGAATAAAATTATCTGATGTAAAATTTGAAAAAATATTAATGCTAATTAATATTGAAGTAGAATAATTATCAATGTTCCGATTCCATCCATCTTAAATATATAGCAGCATGTAAATCATAATCATTTATCGATTATGAGGAACCATGGACTGATTTATCGTTTTACGCTGTAGGTGATTTTGTTCCCCCATGTGTACCAGGTATGGGACTAGCTGATAGAGAGGCTGCCGGTGTTCCAGTTGGACCTGATGGTGTAGTTACAGACGAGAATGTTAGCAGTCACTGCTGTCTGGTTGCCATTGGGCGACTACAGGTCACTAGCACGCCAAATAGTAGCGATTTAGCGGGTTCAAATAGCAATAACGGTAAGTATGAAGTGTCCTCATTATCAAACAAGAATATTTTAAATCAAGATTAATTAATTCTCATTCTCTGATGTTTCAGAATTTATTTCACGTCATTCAGCAGAAGGTAAATTTACCTTTGTAGACCAAAGAGTCGGAGGAATTTTAGGATACACACCTTCCGAGCTCTTAGGTCATCCGTGCTACGAATTCTTTCATCCTGAGGATTTAACGCATATGCGAGAAAGTTTCGAACAAGGTAAAAATTTCTCAAAAGAATGAAAATTAATTGTACGCATGTTCCTTATTGTTAATAGGTATCTATTGTTACAGTACTAAAGCTGAAAGGACAAGTGGTGTCTGTAATGTATAGATTTCGAGCCAAAAATCGTGACTGGGTATGGTTAAGGACGTCTGCATTTGCATTTTTAAATCCGTACAATGATGACGTTGAATATATCGTCTGCACAAATACACATGCCAAGTATGAATCCGTTATACCGGATATTAAATAGTTTATTTCTTTTATTTTGTATTATGCAGATGTATTCTTCAATTTTAACACGACCACTTCATCCTTATTTTTCTTACTTATTTTCTTTATTAAATTTTATAAAAATTAAAATTTTTCTATATCATGTATGATTTGAAGAATTGTGATCGTGTTAAATAAAAAACGAAAATAATAAATTAAATCATTTGTATCATTTTGATTTCAAGGTCATTCCATCCTGGTAGTGATGGTCAAACAGAAAATGAAGCTGTACCTGCTTATGGACAACCTGGTTTGGATTATTCCCTTCAAAGACATCCTGCTAGGGATCCTCTTTATTCTGGGCATCATATGATGCAACATCCAGCAACTGTTGCTACAGCTGGTAAATTATTTAATACAAACTAATAATATACAAAATATTATACAATGTAATAATAATGTGCTAAATTTTATATTTTTTGTCATTATTGTTATTATTATTAAGTTTACAATTATATTACATTAATATAATCATAAATTCATTAGGTCCCCAGCAGCCTAGGCCGTCCAGTACACAAAATGTTTATCAGGGATATGAAACAACACAATCGCCTATAGCTTACGGCTCACCTGGTCAGCAAAGTGCATCTTCATCAGTTTTAAGTAGAATTCAAAAACCAGCTAATACATCGCCAACTCCAGTACAACAAGCATGGGCTATTGGAAGACAGGTAAATATATAATAATAATCTAAATTATGTTTAAAAAAATATTATGGAAAATGACTTTATAATATTATTTATTATATTAGCAACCTGTAACAGAAGGATATCAGTACAATCAATTAAGTCCTTCGAGGTCACCAAATGGACCAACTTATACTCAATTAAGTAGCGGTGCTAGAACACCGGCTACGCAATATCATGCAGTCACAACAGTACCTAATAACCCTGGTAATTTTAATTTAAATAAAAAATTATTTATCTAAATATTCATTTTATTTAATCTTAACAATAAGAATAAAAAAATAAATAATATTTTAGGCATGTGGGGATGGCAAAGCCAGCAACATCAAACACCTCAACAAGACGGTGGACAATCAAATCCTCAAGTGACTGGACAAGCGCAACAACCTCATCCTTCTCAAGCTGGACCTGGCACGCAACCTCAAGAATTATCAGATATGTTACAGATGCTACAAGATCAAGGTGGAGCATCTGGTTTCGAGGAATTAAATATGTTTAATACTAATTTCGAGTAGCGACAACAAAATAATATGGAAGATAAACATCTACCTTAAAAGAGCTTTAAGGTTCGAATTTCATTGATAAAAGGATTGTTTCGTAAATCACTCTTACTTCAGCATTTAATGGTGATATGAAAATTCGCCAATCAGCACCTCATACATAAACTTTAATTGAATTGACTAATTTACCATTCATCTGACTTTTATAATTAATTTATGAGTGCTTCCGTTTTGCGAGAAGTTTCTATTTTATTGGTTTACAGTACGATTTTAATAACCGTATCAAAGTTTGCGCAATTAAATTATTCAAAATTCGTGAATATCATTTTGCGAAAGTGCCATTAAATGTTCTATTTAAAAAGTAGAATATATAAAGTGGAAACTTATAATACGCACAGATGGATCATTTGATGAAATTTAGAAAACTTTTAACGAAATACGAGGTTTTTAGCATTTGATATGACAAATAACAGAATAAAATCATTTTCAACAGGAAATTAATTAATTTATATTTTTAAGTTTTTCTCTTTTTTTTTTCTTGTAATTAAAATATAGATTAGTATTGAACGAATGATTGTAAAATTCTTTTTTTTATCATTTTTTTCTATTGATTTAATCTTAAAATAGAAAAAACAATTTAAAAAAAGACAATGTAAATTAAGAAACGACTTTTTAACTCTTCTCACTGTTAAAGAAAAAAAATGCAATTATAATAACGTAAGTTATATTTAAATTGTATATGAAGTTTCAAGAACGATAAGATAATAGAGAGTTTCATATGAAGTTTCATTGAATTGTTGTTAAATGAATGTAAGTATATGTATAAAATTTTGGATAAAAAAGAAAAGGCAAAAAATGCGTGTAAGATTTATAATTGTTTAAGAAAAAGTGATTCTTCATTAAAATTTTAAATGAAAATGTATCGGATTATATGTATTTTGTATGATTATTATTACTTTACATTTTTATAGAATTTTAACGCCTCATCTGTGCTTATTAATAAGTAATAGAGAGTAATTTCTCTCCTTTTTACGTAGCGATTTTATTTCAAAGAGGAAACTAGCATACTTCGATAAACATTTAGAAAAATACATTCAAACGATAAGAAAAAAACAAAAATAAAACAAAGTATTTTTAAAAATTTCTTAATCAAACTTAAATATAAATCATGGTAATTTTAATACCAGCTTATGATTAGATTTTTAAGATTAGCTTAGTTATTTTATTTTAGATCTTTGTAATTATAAATAGTGCAATCGTCAAAATCGACGCTGAACGAAAAACATTGTTTGAATTCACCAACAACAATAATGTACAAAAAGTTATATGTAATCCACTTTGCTTCTCTGTGCAAAAAAGGCAAACACCATTTTTAGATATTTCTAAAGAAAATATAGATAATGTTACACATACAAAAGCATAATTGCATTTATAAGTAACCGCGTGTGATTTAGTGCATTGTAGATGTACATGTCTAGCAAATTCTTATTAAGTAGAACGAAAGAACAGTTGCAGCATATCATGATGAATTGGGAACATTTGTCACTAATATATATAAAAATTTACATTACACGTATAATTCTTTTTAATCATCCTTTGTCGAAAGTAGCTACGATTACTGACAATAATTAACATATTGAAGTCGACGAAGGCATCAATATGTATAACGTAATTAATTGATTAAACTTCAAAACATACTTGTGAAGCATTCTATAATCCTTTCTCCTTTTTAATATTAAGATTATTCTTTTCTCATTTTTATTAAAAATATGTTATAAAAAGTATCTTTGTTTTAAAGAAAAAATCTGTATAAAATGAACTTATTTACTTATTACATTTTATGTAATGAAAAAAAGAATAGGTTGCAAGAAATTAAATATCAATTATACAATATCTTTAATTTGTATTTAAATATTTGTACAAAAATTATAATTTTAATTTTTTTGCAGATAGAATATTCTTTTGTTTTTTCTTAGTATCTGTATTAATTTTTGCTTTAATGTGACTTTTCACTTCATCTTGTAGTTGAGTGAAAAAGGCTGTCGAAGTTTTCGGAGCTTTGAAACTTGATTCATCCATTCTTATAATATTTCGATTTTTACTTAATTTCTTTGCCAATTCTGTCGCCTTTTCTTTCTTATATTTCTTAGCAATACCCGGTTTGATTGCATTCAATTTCTCCTTTTTCTCTATAGCTTGTTGCCGCGCACGTTGTCTCATCTTTTTACGTCTTCGTTCACGTTTCATATCCGTTTTAGTTCTTTCTGCTTTACCAATCAAATCGCCTCGCGGTTTCGCTGAAAAAATAAAAAATATAATTAAATTTTATATAAATATGTATATTTAAATTTATTATTCGATTCTTTTTATTAAACATACCTTTAATTTCTTCTGGAGCTAATAAGGCAGCATCACTCATTCCAATTGGGGCTACTTCTTCCATATTAATTGCAGGCATATTATTAATAATTTTAATCTCTGGTTGAACCTAAAAAAAAAATGCAATATTAATTATTAATAAAAATATAAAAAATTGCCATATAAAAGAATTTTTCTTTTAATAATAGTTATACCTGTTTTGGTGTATAATGGAAATTAGACAAAGCATCTAACTTGGAAAACACGGAATGCATCATTTCGCGAATTTCCGTATGCAATTTTGGTTCTTCTTCTTCTTTTTCAGTATTATCTGGATTTAAAGCTTCCTTCTGTTTGAGATACTCATTTTCATAAACTTGAGATAAACTTTCTTTACTTTTTTCTTGATTCAAAATCAACTTTTTCTTGTATTCTAAAGGAGTTTCAACTGGTTTAAATTTTTTTTGAACGTCATCCCAAGCTTTGTCCTTTATCCTTTGCTTAATTATATCTTCTAATTTAAGTGTTGTTTGTTCAGTAATCACAGGTGGAGGTCTAGTTGTAATATCAAATTCCACGAATTCTTCTAATAAAGAATTCTGTGGTCTATTTGATGCACTAACTTCACCCTTCAATTGCCAAGGTTTCTCTGCAAGAGCTTCTTCTTCTAATTTTCCAATTTTATTTTTTAATCTCTCTTGTCGCATTTCTAAAGAAGATTTAATTTCTACATCAACTTTTTTATTGATATTTTTATTTTCTAAACTATCCGTTTCATCAGAATCATTTGTAAGATTAAATGTAACTTTCTTTTTGGAAGATTTTTTTTCTTCCATTTCATTATCAATATCTATTTCATCATTTGAATCACTATCTAGTGATTCCAGTAATTCATTATCATCTAGTAATTCATTTTCCTCTAATTCTTCATCATTTATTTCTTTATGTTGCATAGAATTATTAGGATTCTCATCTTCACTTTCTGGACTATCAAAAAAGTCGGCATATTTCAATAATTTTGCTTCTTCGGTTTTATCATCATTATCAGAAAGATCATTGAATAAATCTACAGATTCATCATCAGATTTTTCCTCATTTTTTTCATTTTGTTTCTCTTTCTTTTCCTCTTTTGTTAAATATTCGTCTAGTTCTTCTAATTTAAAGAACTTGTCATCTACTATTGATGATTTTTTTTTTCTTTTTCTTACATCCTTCTTTTGTTTTTTTAAATTACTTTTAAATTCCTCATCATCCTCAGATGTTTCTTCTTCTACTATTTTTTCTTCTTTTTCTGATAAATCTTCTTCACTATTATATACAGATTTAGATTTTATTATACTAATTGTCAATTTTTTATTTTCAGCTAAAGATTTAGAAACACCTCCAATTAAGTAATCAAGTTCACCTTCATTCTGCAATTCAATTTGCTGCCAGATTTGTTCTTCATCAAAACCTTCTGTAACAAGTTCTGGTAAAGCATTTGTGTTTCTTTGTGTTTCTAATTTTGTAAAATCATATAAACGCTTTAGAGAATTTTTAAAATCAACAGCAACTTCATTTTGTATGCTATAGATAAAATTATTATTGTTATTATTTTATAATAATATAGGTTAGAATACAAAAATATTGAAAATATATTTACCTTAAAAATTGTTCTGGTTTTTTAGTATTATGATCAATTGTATTTATAACACTATTAAGTATTTCTACATCTGCCATATTATATATTTACATTTATTTTTGAATTGAACAAAAAAATATTTAATTGATAGGTTATGTTCTCCTTTGCGAAGAAGTTAGCATTAATTGTGGTTATGTTATAATATATATATATTTATGGTGTATCAATTATTAATGAATACCATTGATATTTAATTATCTTTCATTGAATATATTATTAATAATTTCTTAATATTTAATTTAGTTAATTTCTTAATATAAAATGAAATATAAACTTAACATTCAAAATAAATATTACTACAAATTAAATCAATTTTGTATTTTGCGTGATAAAATATATATTTATTAATAATTTTAAATTAAAAATATTAGAAAATATATTTATGAAAATAAAAAATTCTTGTTAAGATTTATAAAAATAATAATAAATTTAAATTATTTATTCTCAAAAATATTATTTGAATTCCATTAAAATTTAATAATGAATATAGAATTATAAAATTATAGATTTATATAAAATATTATTTATAATTATTATACTTTTGAAATTTTTTATAACAATAATATAATAAAATACACAGAAATTTAAATTAAAATAATAAAAAATTTTAATTCAAATTTTCAAATCAGCCAATAAAAACTAAATCTAATTTTATTTTCTGTTCATAGATGGCATGATTTGGTCGACAATCTTTGTTAAGTGCTGCCGATCCAACCGGAATAGCGAGGTGGGGTGAGTCCCAGAAGGAACTTCAGAACAGCTTGTGGAAGGGCGGCGGGAACTAAGACGAAGAACCGCTTGGAATTCGAAGCCGCAAACGCATTGTTGCAGACCTCGGTACGGTTCACGTTACCGGCAGTACAAAATTGAAGCGTGCGTTTTTTTCGTATTGTGTGCATGTGTGTTTATTATATTTCATATCAAGTCTAAAGACAAAAACTAAATGCTTTTTTAGTGAATTCAGTGTGTTTAGAAAGTGTGTTTGACATAGTGTTCCTACGGATTCGTCAGGTGTTTTTGCGTTTTGGATAAGTTTCGTATATACGTCGAAAAGGTATGTATTTAAAAAATTATCATCTTTTTACGAAACAATTGATCGTACTGTGTGTCTTATTGAACGATCTATTCCGACATACGTTTGATTTATATTTGTAAGACATATCTTAGAAAGAATAATTTCATATAATGAATGAAAGAAAAAAAGAAAATTTTATAGTTACATGTTAACCAAATTAAGGTTTCGGATTTGTTTATCATCCTTGAACTGTTTAGTCGACACACAGACAGTTTACGCGCGCAAAGGTCGATGGGTCACGTGGGACATTTCATATAAATGATTCAATGATCCGTTTCGTCAAAAAAAATCATCGTATACAAAAATTCTTGTTTATTTAAAGTTTTATTTTCTTTTATCATATCTTTATGAAATGAACTTATTGAATTAATCTATTGCATTATAAAGATTATCCTTTATTTTTTAGAGATTAGCAAAGACGATATCGCAATAATTTTTAAATTTTTTTTTTTGAATATTCTTTTTACATTACTTTTTTGATATATTTATTAATTCTTGTTTATTAATTTAAATATTGTAGAGAATCACCATTATTTTATTTCGTTTTCTTCATATTATTTCATTAAATAACTGATTAAGAATACTAGAAATAAAATGTATAGACTGTTTAAGACAGAACAAAGGATTCGATATCTAAAAATCATGCAAAAATGTTTCATCATTCCATTCGTATTGAACTTCATCTCTCAAAAATTTTTCCTTGTAATTCCATATTAATGATATTGTGATGTATACTATTTATATCATAATTAATATTTTCAAAAGTTTTTTTTTTATATAATTTAATTTAATTTTTTTATTATTTTATTGATATAGATATAATAATATCAAATAATTAAGAACTATTGTTTTGAAATATCTTTTTTATTTAATTTCAATCAATAATTTTACAATTAAAATTAATTGCGATATTTTCACATATCTTCTTCTGTTTCATGAATTTTAAAGTTGAATTTAATTGATTTTATTTTATAATGAAAAACTCGATATTGATTTCTTCCCGAAAATGTCTCTATTACCAATACCTCTGTTCTTTGAAAAGCATTATCACGTGTGCGTTTGTGTACAGTCATTCCGTTACGAGGTCAGAATTCCTCGCGGAGGAGAACTGGTCGTTTGTAAAGGTCGCTCGACGGACAGCTGGAAAACCACGCGCGCGCGCGGACTTGTATTCATAGAAGAGAGTGCAGACCGGTGGAGATTTTCTTTTTCCCCCCATGTCGTCGGAACAAGTTCTCTGTGTTCAAGCGAAACGATCATAACGGGGCGCTGGTGTCGTTGCACGTGAAATTGGAGCGGACTTCGATCCTTTCCCGAACGGTACCCGGCATTTGATCAGCATTAGCCCCTACGTTCCACGAGGAAATAATATTACGCGCGCGCGTTGTCGTACTGCCTCGAGTTTCTAATGAGCCCCTCCAAGCTTCAACACTCGACCATCGGTCCGTTCCTCTAGTCGACGAATACCGTAATTCTCAATGGATGTCGTTTTTTCTTTCTTTCTCACTTCTTCCCTATCATTGCCTCTCTTTCTAAGAGTCGTTTTTCCTGCCTCCTCTCCCTTTATCCCCACCATTAGTTCTTTTTGCGTTCTCTCTACTAGTGGTCCCTTTCCATGAGCGTCTCGCGGCGAAAGTCGTATGCGTGAAGTTAGCGATGGGATTGACCTTTTGTAGGTAAATTTGTTTGGAATGCAATATGGAAAATAGTATTTAGATAGTTAGATATAATTTTAATTTAAAATTAATGTGATGAATTTGTTTTTAATATAATTAAAAATAGAAATATGAAAATATAAAAAATGTAAATATATGTTAGGTTATGTAATCAAATGAATTATAAAAGGAATCATATTATTTAATAGAAGAAGATATTAATAAAAATAGTTTGTAATATTTAGAAGTATTGTTACTTTTGAAAAAAATTGATTTAATTTATTACACAATATAGATTGATAGATGACAAATTTTCAAACAAAATTGTGAAATTTATAAACTATCGATCGAAAAAATTATTAGGTATAAAAAAATATTACTTTCAAAATATTGTATTTGCGTGATGTGATTAAAATAGATTTAAAAATACTTGATTTGAACACTCATTACATGCAAATGTAAGCAAGATTAAATATCATCCAGTTTGTACACTTATTCTTTTGAAAAGAAAGACTCAGTCATTTCAAGGTTATACTTCCTGAATGATCGAATTTCATAAAACATAATTAAATATTTAACATAAAAAAAACGGAATGGAAAATGAAATGTCTTAAGAACAACGATACATGATCATATGAATCATGTGACTTTATATAGGAATTGTTTACAAGCAATGTGTATAATACATTGTTATGTATAATTCTTTCCAAATCAAACAGTAATTTTTACCTTTCAATAATTTCATATATATTACATAATGTATTATATGTAATACATAATGTATTATATAATTAATTTAAACCAATTTTAATTATTAAATCTATATGAAATAAACACGTAAGTATATCATTCCCATCGCTATGCAATGTTAGAATATTACCAACGAAACGTACATTTCTCATACGTGCGCGCGGGCGCACACACATTTTCTGGGGGAGTTGCTGGACCGCTCTAAAAGTCCCCTTTCCTCTCTTTATTTTTTTCGTTCACCGCGTGTAGCAGACGCGAAGAAGAGGAGAAGAGAGAAAGAAAAAGACAAAGAAAAAGATCCTTGGCAAGTCCTGGAACCCAAGACGAGCGAATAACCCAAGACTTCGGTTACATACTTCAAGGCTTAAGGCGTTATTCCTGCGTTCCGTCAATCATGCATTTACGAATAACTATTAGAAAAAAATTTTCGCATGCTATATTATTGTTTCAAATATCGTCATTATTATCAACTTATTTCGAATTGCACGATGGTAGGAGAAATACTATGTAACTAGAGAAAATTAGGAATTTAGGATACACGAATAATGAAATATAGGACAGTTGTGACTTACTTTTTTCAAGCTAATAATATAAATTATATTTTAATTTGTTTTTGAAAATTTTTATAGATAAAATTATATTTTTATATTTCTTTAAATTTTTAAAGTTTTAAAATAAGTTTTCTCTATAAAAAAATAGAATAGAATATAATGTTGTAGTATAATAATTTTGACGTGTATTAGTTCATTCAGATTTAGTGACTTCAATTTATATTATCTTTCATAAATTGTTTTTATTTTTCGTATAGTTGTTTAGTTCAATTTTTTTATTCAAATAATATAAAAACGAGAGATAAATTTTAGTCATATATTTTGAACGACATCTCTCATTGGCGTAATTAGTTGTAAGTTCTCCATACGTGACCCGTCGGAACGCGTTAACAGAATACGATATAAAGGAACAAAGTTTTATCTGGTGGATATACGGGGCGGTTGGACTCTTCTAGTAGATGGTCACGGCGCGAATGGTGAATGTAAAACTACCAGAACGCATGCAGGAATGTAGATTTTTCTTGTCAACTTTCTATACACCTCTGACGTCACTACAGGAATCATTATTCAATACAATAGAAAATGTTTCAAAAATTAAATGATAAATTTTCATTAATTATTAAATTTAGATAAAATTAAAAAATATATATAGGATATTTGTTTTATTTAAATATTTGAAATATTCTTTGAAAAAAAGAATATTATGAAAAAAATATTTAAAATATTTAAAATTTATTTAAAATATATATATAGATTATAAATATAATTCTATTAAAATGTAATAATAAAATAATATTTCGAAATATATTATTATGTGATAATGTAAAAAAATCTTAGTATAAAATCTTAATATAAAAGTAAAAGAAATGATAAAATGATATAGAAAAATAAACAAGTAAATAGATGTCTAAATCGTTTAAGATTCCGTATAATTAATGCAGGAATGACGATAAGATAAAAGAATAAATAGTTTTCAATTGGTTAACTGTAGCATTGCTATCTGTAACCTAGTAGCGTGAAATTATTATTCAATGCTTATTCTTGGTCGTATATTCGAGATAACCTCAACAATGCAAAGAGAATAATGAAAATTATTAAATAGTCATGAATTTTTCTAACTTTCTTATTGCATTTATATATTTTTGCATTCTATTTTTTATTTTTTGAAGAATATTTTTTTCATAATTTAATTAAATTATTATTATTCATTAAATAAGAACGTAAAAATCATTTTGATCAATAACGTCATTCGAATTTCATTAGCCAATATGGCGCAACAGTTCATTATCATTCAATGTATTTTTTTCCATAATCAAATAGAAAAATTATACCAATTGGATTTCATTTCACTTTTCACCGTTCATTTTATTTGATGGTCATTTCTTCTCTAATTTGATGGAATCTTCATGATAGTTAGTAGTTTCTTTATAATATATTCGAAAAACTTGTCTTCGTGTTATCGATAAATAATCTTATTTTATGGTAAACAATTTCATATATTTTTATAATTTTTTATTTTTTATAATTTTAGCAACATAATATTATTTCTTAAATATTCTTAATAGATTTAAATTATATATACATATTGTATATATTATACAAGTATAGTATCTTTCTTTATTGAATAGTATCTTTAATCAGTCTTGAATATCTTGCTTATTTTTAAGAGATATTTTTTTTTTTAAAAATCCAAAAAATTATCAGAGAAAATTTTTTTGATTGTTAAAACAAATATATCTTTATAATACACATTTTTTTTCGCATAGTAGTGATGTAATGATCCGTTTCGATTTCCGCTTGAGAGAATATACAATTTATAATATCTTTATACTCTCTAACGGTGAATTTCATCGATCGTAGCTTTTCCAACGGCACATAGTAAACGTAATGCAGTTTTGTTAAAATTCAATGGTCCGTTAGAGGTGCATAGGTAGACTTAAAAATTTGTCGAGTGAATCAGAGCGACAGAGCGGAAATTGCAATCATTGATTTCATCAAGATTTTCTTGTTTTAATATTCGATTTAGATGAATGATAGAATGTGCGATAAAAAAAATCAATAAGAATACTTACCCCAAAATCTTAATTATTATATCTTAATTAAATTGATTATAATATTGATTATAATTATAATAATGTTAAGCAGAAAAAGAAGGATAAATCAGTTAACTGATTGAAAATAACTCGATTATGTAAAAACTGAACAGGTTGAACAACAATAGGGATATATAACAATCAAATAAAACTATTTGTTAGTTATTATTTCTTTCGAATTATTTATTAGTAAATGCGAAGAATTATAAAGAGAAACTTGAATAATTATTTCATTATATTTCATATTTCATATTATTTAATACTTAAGGAATTGAAAGGAGTTAATTTAGAGAAAAAATGTTAAAATTTGAATTAAGATTATTGTTTATTATTTTATATAGCATATTGTAATAAATATTAATATAGTAATTTAAATTTCTTAAAGAAAGATTTAAAGATAATACTTAAAAGTAAACATAAAACTTGATAAGTTAATTAATTTTGAAGTAAACACTAATAAATTTATATTGAATTAAAGATTAAATTAAATATATTTTATGAGGATTGATGAATATTCAATATATAATTCTCAATAGATTAGAAATAAAAAAATATATATTTACACAATTTATTTACATTTAATTAAAGACATACACTGAAAATGTTATTTAATAAAATTAGTAGATGTTTTTTCTTTTAAAGTCAATAAATATTTTTTTGATGCATAATCACGTAAATTTCTTAATGTCACTAAATCATTCTTTAAAATATCACTTTGTTGTTCAAAATAGTTTATTAGTTTTTTTAACATTTCTGCTGCTTCAAGATGATTTATATGTGTTATTTTTTGATGACATTTATCATTAAAAGTATTTTGAATGTCCTCTTCATCTTCAGTGGACAAACACACAGTTACAATATCATTTTCTAGCACTAATTGATTTGAACTGTCATTAGTAACTGCATCTTCTAATAAGTTTTCACTGCAAAGGGTTAGTCTTATTCCATGACGGGCTTTCCATCTACCTAACCATCCTACACTTGCTGTAAAAGTAGGATCACCACCTAGCTTTTTATTAAGACTAAGAGCCTTTTTTCTAAGAATAGGTCCTGACACTGGTATACCATTTTCACGTTCTTGAATATACCATACATAGAGTGCATCATCTAATGTTACATTCTTTGCTTTTTTTATTGTTCCTCTATTACCTAAACTATCTCTAGAAACCATTTTAGCACAAAATTCTTCAATTTCCTTTCGATTCTTTTTCCAATCAGAAACAGTAGATGTTCCTACCCCTAAATCAACAGCAACACTTTTCATTGGCTCACCTTTATCGATTCTGAATAGAGCTTCTAATTTCTTTTCTATGGTCACAGTAACTTTCTTCCTTTTTCCTGACATGCCTGTAAATGTCAAATATAAAAAATAATATAGTCTGTATAATAGATATTCTAGAAATAATTTAATGATCTTACAATAGATAATATTGACCTACTTGTAATATTCCTGTTTGCTGCATACTAATTAATCACACTAGTATTGTGATGTAATGAAGAATTAATCTGATGGACCAACTATAAATATAATTTTCCAAGAAACAAATATTTTTGAAAGTAAATTTCAATGAAATTAATTGAAAACTAAAATATATAAATTTTTATAATATATATTTTATAATTTTTTTTTAAATTAAAATTGGTAAATTTATATTTTCTTTTTATTCTATTGAATGATTTTCTTATTATTTCTATTTTTTTAAAAAATAAAATTAATGAGAAAATAAATAAATTGTATAACTGAAAAAAAATAAAATAAATTTATCATAAAAAAAAGGTATATTTTTCAATGTTTAAAAAAAAGATTATTTTTTAATCAATGTTTGCTAATGAATTTATATAATTATTAATAAATATTAAAATTATTGTTTTATTGATTAACAAATTTCTCATTTATAGGTTATGTCATCTAACCTTATTATAAATGCTTGAATTAATCAGTCCATGAAAATCAAAGCAAAATGAAACATAATAATCATAAAAACTTACTTTATGCAAGATTTAATTATTTGTATAATGCAAGCACATTTGAATTCCCACTCAAAATATCATTTAGTCATTGATTAAAAGGAAAAGAATATTTCGTTCGCAACGTCCTCTGGTATTCATAATTAAAAATATAGATAAAAAATATATTATTAAAGAGAAAATCAACGAATATTTTAAAATATTGGATGTTTCATACGTAGTCATTCATTCATATGTAGCATTAAAAATTTTTATTATCTTTTAATATTATTATATTTCTTATTATTCGATATATTATTATGATCGTGTCCAATCTGATTTAATTCTAATTTAATTCTAATTTAATTCTAATTTAATTCGCTTTGCACTAGCAAAAAAAGAAAGACTCTCTATATTATGTGACAATTTCTGTTCGAAAAGACAGGTTCATTAAAATTCAAATCAGCCGAGAGATTTGAAAAGTGTCTGAATAATTCCAGTCCATTGTATTCATATACTGGTAACGTAAATTCCATGGTGAATTCGTGCGTCTAAGTAGAGAATGAAAAGTGGCCTAATGTAGCGCGTGGGAGTTTACGCGAAAGTTACAAAAGACACCGCAAACTATGATGTTGCGTAGATAAGAAATGCAACTAACAATGACGCTAGTGATTAAAATGATACATAAGTAGTCATTTTCTGTAAAATAATACGTTTTATTTAGTCACGTTTTCGATAATATATAGATAGGTCGATCCATAAATTATATATATTATATATACATATATAATAAGGTAATTGAGAGATATTTGAGATAATGAGATTAAAAAATACAATGGATGAGTATAAAATATTCCAATATATAAAAATGAACCTGAATAAAATATAAAAATAAATATAAATATATCTTTTTAAAATTCAATTTAGATTATATCTTTATAAAATAAATAAAAATATGAATGTAAATAATGAAATATTTAATTCTTTGATTTTGAAAAATCTTTTTTTTTTTTGTCTTTCAAAATTGAGAATACAGATAATTATATAATACTACTATAATAACTTGTTATTCAATCTATTATATGAAAGTTATAACTTTATAATTATATCTGTAAAGGAAATCGAATGACTCACTATATATAGTACTTTGCAAATATAATTCTTGTATAAAATTCTTTTTCAAAAATAAATTATTATGAATTCCGTTTATTGAATTGAATGTGATTTGCTTTTTTTTTCTCTTTTTTTTTTTTTATTTAATGATGAATATTAGTGATATGATATGAGAAAATAATTACTTTTCATTATGCCATTATTGTAAAATAAAAATAAATATTTTCCTGTGGCGAGATCTTTATTTCTTAATTGAATAAAAATTTGAATGATTATGAAATTCATAATAAATAAATCATTACATATATAAATGTTACAAATTCATATGTGATTTTTTCTTAAAAATTTTCAAATATTATAAAATATAAATACAATATTTTGAATTCATAAATTTCTATGTTTATAATTTTTGAATATTTAAATTTTTAATTTTTTGAATAATATATTTTTAAGTATTTAAATTTTAAAATTCAAATAATTGTATCTCAAGTAAGGAATAAAAATAAAAATGAATCGAAAATAATTTTTCGTGTCATTTCACCAAATATCACGGCGCCATTTTTCAATTATCAAGCTTGTGTATCATAATACCATGAAATTAAAATTAAATGTCTACAATATGTGCAAATTTCCGAGAAACTAATGATGTCATCTGGATTAACAACTGTCGACTGATTAAATAAAGTACAGTTATAGTATAGTACTAGTTGCGATGAAACATTTTACAATTATGTAAATATTAAATACATTTATATTATTTTTGTAATTACTTTATATATAAAAAATTATCTTCTAGTAAAACAAAAAAATTATGTAGTAACTATTTTATGTAAAAGTGATATGAATAATTGTTCGATAACTTTAGTAGTGTGACTAATTAGTGATTTAAATATTAAAAATAATCAGTTACACCGTTTCAAAACTATTATGCAAAGCAAAGCAATCACACTGCATTTTTATTCTCACTTTTAGCTTATCAGTAATTATGTGATTCAATGCTAGTAATATTATATAAGATTGAGATCATAAACGTTATTCCAAGAACTGATTTCATTTCTAAATTAAAATAGAATTATGTCAAATAACATCATTATCTCTCAAAAACAGCTTCAAGTTCTAATTAAGTTATTATTGTTATTCTCTTGAGTAGTAGAGTTAAATAATATTATTTAATTTATTCAAAGATTATGTATTCGACTTGTTTTTTTTATAATATTTTATTGATGTTTTTTTATTGTTCTTATATTTTCAAATATAATATGTAATTTAGTATTTTAAATTCATTCATAGGGTAACAGTATTGTTTTATATACTTCCTATAATAAAAAAGCATTTCCGGTAAGAAACTGTTATACTAACCAGTGAACGAAGGGCACATATATGGTATATTGTAAAAAAAGATTATATTTCTTCCAGTTCGCTGAATTCTTTATTCAGTTAACATTTTATAATCTTGTTATTAATAAAATAGAAATTCATCAAATTTTTTTTCAATCTTACAATATAAATTTTAAATAATATATAATTTCTATGTTAATAATTTTAATATAATCATATCTCTTTAGAGAATAAAAAATATAATAGTATTATTTCTTTATTTCTAATATCTTATATAGCCAAATATATATAGTTAAATCTCTAAAAAGAATATTAAAGTAATTATAAACTTTGATCATTCTTATATCACATACATAATATTATTTGTGATACATATTATTTCAATTCTAGGGATTTTTTTTTTTCTTTCTTCAATAGTTAATCTTAACATAGAACTTACTTATTCTATGAATAAAAAATTGAATATAAGAATATTTTATTAAATAATCTATTATCGATTTTAATAATATTTAATATCGGAATTCATAGTCAAAAAAATATTTAATTGACAATAAGTATTATTGAATAGCAGAAAATTGTTGGAGTGACTCGTTCATATCGGTACTAGTTGATGCCCAAATATAGACATGTCGTCATATCGTTTGAACTTACTAAAGCTTGCCACATCCTTTATTTCTTTTCCCTTTGGCGTATACACGCGTGTAGTACGCCGGATGAATGTTTGCACGAGCTATCAGTGTCAATAGAGCGTTGGTGTCTCTTTTCGAGCTGACATGAGTTGAGACGAGTCTCGATAATAATACGGTTCAGATTTCACCTGGTCTCTTCTGCCATAGTCTTCTCAACCCATCGTTGCATATACCGTATTTCCGGGGCAATTTCGTACTTCCTGGCAATGATCAGCCATGTTCTAAGTTCGTCAAACGCTTTTTCATTTAGTTTGTTTTTTTTTCTTTCTTTCTTTTTTTTTTTTTTTTTTTTTTTTTTTTTTTAATTTTTTTATTTTTTTTTTTTTTT
>NW_006263371.1:0-1964 GCF_000469605.1 Apis dorsata
TATTTTTATATATCTTTGAAGAAAAGGCAAGAAAAGCTTCTCAAATTTAAAGACACTTGTTCATAGTTCACCTATATATATACTTCAATTGAGTTTGATTAATTTGTACAAGTGTTAGTAGTGTCACTTGTTCAGAGTCACTGAAACTTTACTTTAGCATTTACCTCTCTCTCTGTATCATCAAATGTAATATGTATAATAAATCCTTTGCCGATTTTCGATCCTGATAAAATTTTTCAAACTGTATGCAGCAAACATTGCAAAGTGATCGCAAAGGCAAAGTGATAACGAAATTGTCATCGATCGTTTGGGAAGGGGGGAAGGAATACGTTCACCGTCGTGTGACGTCAATAGAAGTGAATCAAGTTGAAAGGATTAAAAAAAAGCGCATAAGAAGCCGTTTAATGGGAAATTAAACTAATGAAATTCCTCTTGTTAATAGCGTTTAATCGCTTCTTGAAAGAAGCTTATCCTTCTTATGTGAATGAAATATCACAGATTTAAAACTCTTATTTATATACAACTATGCAATGGAATTACATAATCTTCAACATCTCTTTCTTTTTCTTTCTTTTCTAAATTTTTTACCCTCAGATTCTCGACCTGAAAACTTCTTATTTTACAGACATTATAACCTTTATTGAACCGATGATGGGAGTTCAATGGAATCTGGAGGAAAGCCTAGTGATCGACTTTTCAGCTTCAGTGACTCTGAACTGGGACGGCCATTGTATATTGAGCCACAAAAAAAAAAAAAAAAAAAAAAAAAACAACACCGAGATAGAGACAGAAAAGTCTTCCCTTTTCTAGAGCGCCTATTGAGGCGACATCTAGGGACACAGAAAAAGATGGCTGGATACGAGCAAGCCGATTAACTGGTTAATTGCGATATAAATTCATGGTCCTGATCTCTGACCCTCTTCCTGCCTCGTGTATCATCACGATGATCATGATCAAGGAGATCGATCGAGGTGAAAAGAGTGGAGCAAAGTTTCGTGCAAAGTTTGAGTTTCGTTTGTTTTCTTTTTTTTTTTTTTTTTTCCCTATTTTTCTCGCGATTAATTCAATCGATCGATACTCTTTCGCAAACGAGACTGATTTCTCATCTTTCGGATTTGTACTTTGTACAATCGATCTAGCTTGATGCTTTGATTACGTTTCTAAAGAAATTGCTGAAAAATAGTGTGATATCAATTAAAAAAAAAAAAAAAAAAAAAAGTATAACAAAGAAAACAATTTCGAATATTTATGCATTTTTGTTGAAAAAACTCTTCAAGTCCAAAAATGTGATCCAAAATTAGATTATGGATCGACCATCTCCCTCGCACATTTTGATCCTTTCCGCCCAATTTATTTTTCCCTTTCGAAAATGTATACAAGATTTTGAATGCATAACTTCGAATTTTTCTTTAAGCTTAAAAAATTCAGAGGATCAGTTCGATTCATTCAGAGGATCGATCGTATTCAACGATGAGAGAGAAAGAGAGATAGGTGTACATAGACAGATAGATAGATAGAGAAGGAGATAGAGATAGAGAGATAGAGAGAAAGAGAGAGAGAGAGAGAGAAAGAAAAATCAGAAAATCAATATTGATATATATTATTGCATTCCAAACTGGTTCATACTTACTGTATTCAGCAGTTGTGGTTTCATCCACCTGAGCCTGTGTCTTTTGCCGACGTAAAAGAGGGATTCCGCCACTCTTTTTGGGCGCAACGCTGGGGCACATGGCCGGTTGCACCAGGTTGATGCAGTCGGTGTGAGCGTTCGCCTTGCAACCGCGACACCTGACACCTTGGCGGCTGTGACCGCGCAACACTTGGCCACAGGCATCGCAGGGAGTTATCTTTCGATACGTGTATTCGCGCCAAGAATGCCCACCCTCCGACTCCAAACTTTTCCTGGAAGATATATTTTTTATTTTTATTTTTCTTTCTTTCTCGTTACTTTTTTTTTTTTTTTT
>NW_006263371.1:2193-3615 GCF_000469605.1 Apis dorsata
CATGCTTTGACAAAGAAGAATTAGATAGATATATTTGTGCATTAGTTTCTTGGGATTATGATATTAAAAAGATCTTTGAATAAACTGAAAGAGTTTATAATTTTTTTAGTAATTTTTTTGTCAAGAAAAAATCTTAGATGTAATATCAAATATTTGACAAAGAGTTTTGACAAAGAGATTAAATAGAATATATATTTGGATATAATTTCTTGGGATTATGATATTAAGAGGATCTTTGAAATAAACTGGTAGATATAGTTTTTAGTAATTTTTTTGTCAAGATAAAAATCTTAGATGTAATATCAAACATATTTTGACAAAAAAGAATTAGATAGATATATTTGTACATAGTTTCTTGGGATTATGATATTAAGAGGAAATAAACTTTGAAATAAACTGGTAGATATAGTTTTTAGTAATTTTTTTGTCAAGATAAAAATCTTAGGTGTAGTATCAAACATGTTTTGACAAAAAAGAATTAGATAGATATATTTAGACATAGTTTCTTGGGATTATGATATTAAGAGGATCTTTGAAATAAATTGGAAGATATAATTTTTTGTGAAGATAAAAATCTTAGGCACAGTGTCAAGCATGCTTTCACAAAGAAGATTAAATAGAACATAGATTTGGACATAATTTCTTGGGATTATGATATTAAGAGAATCTTTGACATAAACTGAAAGATGTAGTTTTTTTTAGTAATTTTTTTATCAAGATAAAAATCTTAGACACAGTGTCAAGCATGCTTTCACAAAGAAGATTAAATAGAACATATATTTGTGTTTTCACAATTTCTTCGGATTCTAGTAAAAGGATTTTTGAAATAAATTGAATAAATCAAATATTTCATTAATGACAATCAATTGTTAAAAATAACGTTAGCCATCTTACCTGGACATGGCGACGACTGTAGAAACGGCATGGTACATCGCCTGTTTTCCTCTGTATTAGTAAAGCATTCGCAAAACAATAATTCTCGTTTATTAATCAAAACGCATTTTCCATTTATACACATTCTGTAAACAAAACTGTTTATCTAAAAACCAATAAAAAAAAAAAACAAAAAAAGAAAGAAAAGAAAGAAGAGGAACACAAAGACGTCAAGGCATTCTTTCTACCAAGTCCATTTCCGTTGTGAAAAGTTACTGACTTGTCAGCTGATGGAGGAGTCGTCGGGGAGCTGGTCTTCAAGCTCTTGAATGCTTTCAACCATTTGTGCTTGGTGCTTCCGGTAGAGCCATTCGACATCTTCCGGCTGCTCACCCCATCCGGTTGGCCGGCTTCTCCAGCCCCGAACAGCTCTTTCTGAAAATCGTTAAGAGAACGTTAAACGTAATATCTACACTTCGTCAGATCGAAAATAGTACAGTTCAATTTTCTTTTTTTTTTTTTTTTTTCCTCGAAAATTCCATTGATAAT
>NW_006263371.1:3824-9784 GCF_000469605.1 Apis dorsata
ATCATTGGGATGCATAGGGATAATTTATTAAATAATAATTTACTGAATTTCCATCGCTGAATTAATCTCTTCCAGTCCTTCCTTCCGAAACTGAAATAATAATAAAGAGAAATCTAATTTTGCTTTTCGATTTCGACTTTAAAAAAATTTCTTTGGAATTATTCCAACTTCATTTTTTTCCTCTTTGAAAAACGGAAGGTACGTAAATACTGTATTTCTTGTAATTGACTTTTCTTAATATTCTCTTTCCTTCGAATCTTAATGTATCATTTTTTTTATCACATTCTATTTATTTTTATGCTCTCAAGATAGGACAATTTCGACGAGAATAATCGAGCTTTCGCAGCAAAGCAATCGATTGTTAAGCAGATATACGCAACGAAAGAAGGAATCTGCACGATTTTAATGCGACAGACAGGTATTAATTGGATTTTATTGGAAACACTCGATGGCTCATTACTGCAACGTACGTGTACCACGTTCACGTAATTTCAATTTCCTTTTTTTTTCTCAATTCCGTATTTTCTTTTTCAAAACGAATAATTAACGAAGATCGATCTTACAACGTTAATTAATTATTTAATCGTTATGATCGAAAATTATTATGATGACGAAATGCCATCAATTTGGATAGAATCGATAATCTGTTATTAATCTCGATTCACGATACTTGATCCATCGCGCTGTTGGAAATAAATTTTCAATCGAAAATTGGGACGATCGCGAATGATATTGCCGCAACCAAGATTCCTATCGATCCCCCCAAACAGACCATTGTATCTATTCCTATATAGCGTAACTGTACTATAGGGGCTTCATTCATAAAGAGGCTGAAGGTGCATCGACCAGCAGCCAGCGACCAAACCTGCGACCCGACAATATTTCACGATAGATCAATCTCCAATCTCGAATTAAGATTCGAGAGAAACATTAGATCAATCTCCAACTCGATTTTAGATTAAAATTCGAGAGAAACAAGCCTACGTGAAACGAACAACGAACAACATCTCTAAACCTAACTTTGATTCTTCTTCTTGCTAAAAAAAGAAAAAAAAGGAAACCACATCTCGAATCTTAAAAAAAAAAAAATCATCAATTCTTCTTCCAATAAGCCAGCCAACTTTTATATAAAAACTTTCCACAAATCCAAAGAGGGCCAAATGATGAAGAGTCCATTATCCCTCAACGAGCGAAGAAACGACTCTTCCTTCGGATCAATTCATTCAACGCACGTGCCAGGTCGTGAAAAAGTCCTATCTTATATCCTCTGGATCATCAACAATCACCCCCATCACCACCATGCGTCGTCACGTGTTTTCACATTACACACAGCTGACGCTTGAACACCACAGCTGATGCATTTTTTTTCCATCACGAGTCCAATCTACCATTTAACTCACAAACTAACACGACACGACACGACACGAGACAGACAGGTTCTGTTCAGAAGATGAGAAAGAATCGCGACCCGCATAGCAACGGAGAGACAGAGATAGATAGATAGATAGAGAGAGAGAGAGAGATGATGATGATTCACGAAATTGCACAAGGGATCGCGTGTTTTTTTTTTTCCTCTTTGTCTCTTTTGAAGAAAGAAAATGGTGGTGCCGGTGGCGTGGATGGAAAGCGAAAGGGGTGGCAGGTGTCCCGGGTCCCAGCAGGTGCGTGTTCAATGCCGTGTAAATACTACTAACGACTTGTGCGCGCAGCGTTGTCCAGCCCATTTCGCCTCGACGACTATAGCCAGACTCCTCCTGCCACCCTGACCTAGGAGAGCGGACTCGAGGCCAGGAATGGATTTTCAGACGGCCGCCGCCGTCGGTGGGTTGTGACCCAGTTGTGAGGGCGCATGTCGCGCGTTTGCGCGCCGTATTTATTCGGCTGCCCGCCTCGACAACAGGCCTCGTTCGGCGATTTGTTCCTTGTTTCGGGTAAAATTTTGCTTTTTTTTCGAAATCTCTTTCCTATTCCTGACTACTCGTATTTCGATATCGATTTGAAATGCCTGGTAATGGCAGTTCGTTTGAAAGATTGAATATTGAAAGATGTAAAATGTGTTGTTAAGGTTTAAGAAGAAGAAGAATAAAAAAGAATAAAAAAGTAAAAGAAGGTATTGTTGATAGTTTTATCGTATAATTGGATTTATAATATATTGTATAATTATAATTTGAAAATTCAAGTAAAATTAATAATACAATGTAATATTCTAATATTATATTGTATTATGTATATCCTAATATTTTAATATATTAATTTCCATTTTTTTGCCTGGTAGTGGTAATTCGTTTGAAAGATTGAATATTGAAAGATGTAAAATGTGTTGTTAAGGTTTAAGAAGAAGAAGAATAAAAAAGTAAAAAAAGTTATTGTTGATATCGTATAATTGGATTTATAATATATTGTATAATTATAATTTGAAAATTCAAGTAAAATTGGACAAACTCCAATACCTAAAATTAATAATACAATGTAATAATCTAATATTATATTGTATTATGTATATTCTAATATTTTAATATATTAATTTCCATTTTTTTGCCTGGTAGTGGTAATTCATTTGAAAGATTGAATATTGAAAGATGTAAAATGTGTTGTAAGAAGAAGAAGAATAAAAAAGTAAATAAATAAAGTAAAAGAAGTTATTGTTGATACTTTTATCATATAATTGGATTTATAATTGTATAATTATAATTTGAAAATTCAAATAAAATTGGACAAACTCTAATACCTAAAACTAATAATACAAAACTATAATATTCTAATATTATATTGTATTATGTATATTCTAATATTTTAATATATTAATTTCTATTTTTTTGCCTGGTAGTGACAATTTATTTGAAAGTTTGAATATTGAAAGATGTGTTGTTAAGATGTGTTCTTCTTCTAAGAAGAAGAAGAATAAGAAAATAAATCCTTCGATGATATTCATCTAGAAACTAAAAGAAAATTAATTTATAAAATAAATTGATTTCTCAAATGAAGTTATTGTTGATACTTTTATCGTATTGGATCTATAATTGTATAATTATAATTTGAAAATTCAAATAAAATTAGATAAACTTCTCAATACCTAAAACTAATAATACAATGTAATATTCTAATATATATTAATTTCGATTTGTTTGCCTGGTAATAGCAATTCGTTTGAAAGATTGAATATTGAGATATAAAATATATTATTAAATTCTAAGAAGAAAAAAAATGTAAATCCTTTAATCAATGATATTAAGATCTAGAAACTAAAAGAGATAAATCTAGAAACTAAAAGAGATAAATTGATTTCTCTTCTTTAAATGAAATTATTGTTGATATTTTTATCATATAATTGTATAATTACAATTTGAAAATTCAAATAAAATTGGATAAACTCCAATACAATATAATATCCTAATAATATATATATATATATATATTAACTTAATTCGAAGACATAAAATTCATAACTAAATAATATTTGATTATAAATAGATAAATTTGAATGATTAAAAAAGATAGCATTCCTTGGATAATAATTTTAAAATTATAAAGACTGGAATAATTCCAAAAACTTTCGTGAGTTTTTGTTTCACATCAAAGATATATATTTTGCATTCATAAATAAGTTCTAATTTTTACTTTTATGTTCATTAAGCGAAAACAAATTCTCTATTTTAATAGTAATATAACTATTTAATAGTAATAACAACAAAAACAATTAATTTTTAACCATTTTCTTTTTCAATAAATTAATCGAATTGTCGCGATAAGAAGTTTATCGTGTGCTATTGAAGAGTTAGATAGAATCTGATAATTAACGTGGTTCTTTTCTGACTTCTCAAATACTTTAGAGTTTTGATTGAGATGGTTTTTAAGATTTCTCATCAAGTTTCTGAAGTTGTTACAGTTGTTCTTGAAGTTATAATTGGTTACGATTGAAGTTTTTAACATTATTGAAAGGGATGGCTATTTCTAATTGTAAATATTATTTCTTCATCTTTTTCCAAAACAAATATTTTTCTGATTTTTAAATTTGATTTTTAGATTTTTCGATTTCGAAACTTAAAATTTTCCATTATGAATCGATATCTACGTTTCAAATACTCACAATTTCTTATTTTAAATCAAAGTTTTAATAAATTCATTAAAACATTTTTTCCATTATATTCGGAAAAAAAAATTGGAGCAACTTTTATAATTCCAACGCAATGTCACATCGAAAGGATTTTCGAATGTTTTAATGGAACATCTCTGATTGAACCATGCTGAAAAAAAGGGAAAAAAAAAATATTAAAGAGATCGATAATATCTTTTTCCTTCATTTTTCCAGAATAATCAGAGATCAGACGAAAGCAAGGAATTGCCATAAGTAACTCGAACTCGATCAATTATCGATATATGGATGACCTGGCCTATAAATTATCTGGTAATCGTTGATAAGTTAAGAACGTATCTTGGTGAAAATTTTAGCAGGATTCGATCGATGCTTTTCAGTGGAAACATTTCGGTTAAATAATTTCTAATCTGCCTGACTAGATTTAATTCTAGAATGGGAACATTTCTATCGTCGATTCTATCAATGTTTCTATTACGTTCACGAGCAACCCTAAAGAAATATATATATTATTTTACAGCCTGGTATTCTTGTTTTATTTGTCTCAATGTTGAGACTTTAAGTTTAGTTTTGAAAATAATTTAATCTGAAAAAATACTCAACATCTCAACTTTTTTGTTAATTGTTGCTAATTATTAATTGTTATTGATTATTGTGTCATCAAACAAATATTTTTTTTCAGTATTTTTCAGTAAACAATTATTAAGTATCGTTCATTATTTATTTTTTCTTGTCAATATATTATGAAATATTAATATTGGATTTCTATTATTAATTCTATCCATATTATATTCATGAGCAACTCTAAAGAGATACATTGTTTCAAGAGATACAGAAAATTGTTGCTTCAATAAAAGAATTTGTATTCTTATTTTATTTGTCTCAGTCTTAAGACTTTAAGATAATTTTAAAAATAATAATTTAATCTGAGAAAACACTTAACATTAACATCACTTTTTATTAATTGTTGTTAATTATCAATTGTTATCGATTATTGTGTCATCAAATCCAAATCTTTTTCTTCGTTAATATATTACTGAAATATTTTTAATATTTGGATTTCTATTATCAATTCTATCGATATTATGTTCACAAGCAACCCTAAAGAGATATATTTTTTCTGAAAATTATTGCTCCAATATTTCATAAAATAATTTGGATTCTTGTTGGGAGTTCTAAAAATAATAATTTAGTCTGAGAAAATACTTACATTAACATCACTTTTTATTAATTGTTGTTAATTCTCAATTGTTATCGATTCTTGTGTCATCAAATACAACTATTCTTCTTCGTTAATATATTACTGAAATATTTTTAATATTTGGATTTCTATTATCAATTCTATCGATATTATGTTCACAAGCAACCCTAAAGAGATATATTTTTTATGAAAATTATTGCTCCAATATTTCATAAAATAATTTGTATTCTTGTTGGCAGTTTTAAAAATAATAATTTAATCTGAGAAAATACTTAACATTAGGTTCATCAACATCACTTTCTTGTTCAATATATTATAAATATATTTTTATTATTTGGATGGATTTTGTAATAAACGATTAAACAATGGATCTGAAATTTCTATTTCGAGCATGATGGAGTTTGGTCAGCCTGCATTTCGGTATTCAGAGCCTTTGACATGGCTCAAGGATCAGGACACGTCGTATCCAGGAATTTAGCAAATGTTCAAGTGGAACGCTCGAATCAGGCCAATCTTCTCGTCGAGAATGATGCTTTCGACAGGCATGTACATGCACGTGTTTCAAACTTGTATGCAAATCAATATTATTGTGTAACGCTGCACGCTTCGCGTGTCTATCTCGCACCCATAAATGAAAAAAAAAAAAAAAAAAAAAAAAAAAAAAAA
>NW_006263371.1:9861-12401 GCF_000469605.1 Apis dorsata
TTTCTTCCTCTACTTCGACGAAATCATAAATCCTTGTTTATGATTCCCGCTCGTTTATCTTCCTTTTCTTATGTATCACAACGTGAATATTGAATTTCGATAAATTATAATATGAAAGATATAAATTTTGAAAATGCTCGAGGCTATTTGATATGTACAAGATACTCAAGATTCGTTTCTTATAAGAATATTTTTCATAAGAAAATTATCTAACGATAATTTATTTTATATTTTATTATCTTTTGTATTTTTTACTACAATGTTAATATATATTTGTGAAATATTTTTTGAACAATCGATTCCAGTGACATAGCTCTATCTTTGTCATATCTTTACTTCACTCTAATATAAATTGTTTCTAATTACTTTTACAATCAAAATTTAATAAATAAACGATTCGATTTTTGTTAATACTAATTTTTCTGTTTGTTTTGGTTTTTATACATTGTGGCTTATGTGCCATATGACAACTTTAATTGACTAATTAAATTTAATATCGGTAATATTGTTTGAAACAGTTAGTTAATTAATTTCAAATTTAATAGAAATAATTATTGTTGGTTTTGCTTCAAGCGAGATTAGGATCTGAATACAGATTATATATACATTTATATTATTAACAAAGGGATTAGAATTTTGGTAATTCCTATTATATCTTATTATATCTATTGTTTGAAATAGTTATTAATTTCAAATTTAATAGAAATAATTATTGTTGGTTTTGTTTCAAGCGAGATTAGAGTTTATACATCTTAGGGATTACACATCTGAATACAAATTATATACACATTCATATTATTAGAAAGGGATTAGAATTTTGCCAACTCCTATTAGCCTTATTATATCTAGGATAAGTCTGATTGAGGATTTAGTTCACCTAAAGTCTTCCTATTAAACCTATATTCCTATTATTTAGATCTAGGTTATACCTGTTTTAATTTTTGTCATCTCTAGATTAAATTTATTTATTTATCTACTCCAATACACAAGGATGATGTACTCCAAATATTGAATTCTTTTGACAATTCTTTTTTTCTATTCTCTCACAAATAGTGTTAGAGATTAGATTAAAATTCAGATAATCTGATTATATTACAAGATATATTACAATGAAATTTTTAACATTCTTCCAATTTCTATCATGAACGAATAAACTATATTATAGAATTAAAAATTACAATAATTCAGATATATAGATTCTTACAGTTAAAAATATTAATTAAAATCAATTAATAAAACCCTATGCAACTTCAACAAATTTTTACAAAAAAAAAAAAAACTCTGATCTCTCCTCCTGATTTGATCGTACTCAACTATACTCAATTCTACGCTTCCGTTTCCATTTGAATTCCACACCATAGGTGGATCCATCCTTGAAAGGAGATTCGTCTACTCACTTCGGGCAGAGATCACTTATCACTTATCCAATATGGCGTCTTATTTCTTATTTCTTATTTTTAACCGATCTCAGGCACAAGCCGGGCGGAGAGAAGGAACGAAACTGCGGCAGCACGTGCAGGTACACAAGGCAAGGTGCATTGTTCGAAGCCCGTGGAAGGGAACAATGAGAGGCTCGTGCTAATTTTAATCGGCTCAGCTACTCGACTTGAGAATCACGAATGCGCGAGGCCAGTTCTTTTTCTCGCGGTCGAGATCAACACGTTCCTTTGTCCCTGACTCTCTCTCTCTCTCTCTATCTCTATCTCTCTTTCTCTCGATTCCAAAAGCTCGATATCTCGTGTGTCACCTTTCTCTTCCTTTGTCGTTCTCACCCACTCGCTAGTTCTCTTCCTTCCTGATGAATTACCGGATGAGAATAATAGTTTTGCTGACAACTGCTGCGACTGAGTTCTGCGATCTCCTCGAAACGGCCGATTGACAATTTAGGTTAGGAACGCTCGTTTCAGCACACGATCGAATCATTGGATCTTCCTTTCGAATTATTTTACGTTTCAAATTATTTCCATCCATTATTCCATCCTTCCCTGTGCTGGAACGTTCAACGCTTTTGAATTCGAAATCACGTTTACAATTTATATATGGAAACGAGGGGAGAGGAACGAATATAGTTCGACCGAGTCGATTCGCACGTTCGTTGCGTACGGTAAAATAATTAAACTGGATTTCTTTTTCTTCACGAGGATTAAACGTGAAATGAGGGGAAAAAATACAATTAAAATTTAATTTTTTTTTTAAAGGAAACAGTGTGTACAGTGGTCATTTGCTACACGTAGCAAGAGAGAGACAGAGAAAGAGAGAGAGAGATAGGATAGAAAATTATTGCCAAGTGTGTATTTAAATTTCATTTGTATATGGAATAGGAAATCCTCATGAGACGTGTGTTTATGTTATTTGTACATAATTAATTGGTTGAAAATTTCATAACAAATGGAATTGTAGAAAGAGAACGAAAGTGAATTATTGGTTAGAATATTATTAAATGTGTTCATGTATTACTATTCACAACAGTGTGAACATGTGTGAACTATAATTATAACTAGTTATATTATAGTGACTAAATGTAGCAATGACTCAATACT
>NW_006263371.1:12742-13369 GCF_000469605.1 Apis dorsata
GTGTGTGTTTAAATTCCATTTGTGTATGGAATAGGAAATCCTCATGAGACGTGTGTTATTTGTACATAATTAATTGATTGAAAATTTCATAATAAATGGAATTCTATTGTAGAAAGGGAATGAAAGTGAATTATTGGTTAGAATATTATTAAATGTGTTCATGCATTACTATTCACAACAGTGTAAACTTGTGTGAACTATAATTATAACTAGTTATATTATAGTGACTAAATGTAGCAATGACTCAATACTGTTTCCCAATTGAACTATAATCTTCTTGTTGAATACTTAAAATATAATTTCTTCTTTAGAGATATATCAAGTATATTGAATTCATCAGAGAGAGAGAGAGAAATGAATTAATTCATTTCTAGAGATTTAAAAAGTAATTTATACTAATGGAACCATTACGCTTTTTCATAGTTTAGATGAAACGAAGGAAACGGATAAAGAAAATCACCTTTGCTTCTTCTGTGATACATCTTCCCTGCGGGATCCATCGTAAATCTAATTTCGGAATCGTCAAACAATCTCTCTATTCTAGAGAGATACACGTGCACGTGCATTGCACGAATACACGCTCGATTCTTTTTATCTATATATATATATATATATATATATATCAAA
>NW_006263371.1:13791-18570 GCF_000469605.1 Apis dorsata
ACTTGGAAAACTTTTCTGTCGCGAACGAAGAAACTTTTTCACTAGTCTTGTCGTGGTTTTCTTTTCCGAACAATTCTGTTTTCGAGTTCGAAAAGAGTGTAACAAGTTTTAAACTTAAATACATACAACTTTCGGTGGTATGATCTTTTTCTCGTTGGAAAACATATTGACAGTATTTACGAGCAAAGTTTGATAAAAATTTGACAATAATAGTTCAGCTTTCCTCGCCACATATTCCATCTTCATCAAGATTTAAAACATGAAAGAAAATATATTTCCAATGAGTTTACAATATTTTTCTATGAATTGAAATTAATATTTTAACTATTGATAAAATTAAAGAGGAATATTACACAATTTTATACCTGAGATGTCACACATGCAACAAATGTGACAATGTGTTAGCAAAAAAAGAAAAAGGATTAAAAAGAATCAAAATACGTTTTGCTTGAACATTTGGTTATGTAAAAGCATATTGTCAAAAGTCAACCAGTAGATTTCTGTTGAAAGTTGAAAAGGGTTTTATGCAAATTTAAATTTCCAAAATATTTCACAGAATCTCTCCTTCTTGAAGAACAAAGAAACTCATTAAATATCGGTTTAAAGACAGCTTCCAGCTTTCAGCCAACATTCCATCAGCCAACAAACGACACCAATTGAAATACCTGTGCTTGCACAGCTGCAAGGTATAGTTGCGTCTCCCCGAGTGCAAAACGCTTCATGGAGATGTCCTCTTGCAACTCGGCCACTTTCGTGTACAGATTGCTTTCAGCGCTCCTGCAATTAAACAAAAAAGAAATTCCGTTTAGCAAACCCTGATTTTCCAGAGATTAAATCGTGCTACGGTCGCGTTGAATTTCGAAATTAAATCGGGTTGGGAGAGCACAAGAAGAGGTCGAGAATCCCTCTACCTTTTCCTTTATTTTTAATAAATTGAGAACCAGAAAAAAAGGAATGTAAAAGTAGAAACAATTATAAATATACCTTTCTTTTGTTAAATATATTAATTATTTCTACTCCTGTTCCATGACTACAATCAATCAAAATTCACCTTATTGCTTTTCTAAATGAAAGATTCTATTAGTCTAAGAATATATTCTAATCTCTGAGGGATAAGAAATGATCAGCCTTGACTCTTTATCATCTTCAATCATTGATCTCAAAATCATTGAGCTGATCAACAACTGATCAATATCACTATATTTATTTAAATATATTTAAATATATCTTTTATATCATTTATAAAAGATTATATATATATCTCATATATATCTCAAATACATTTGAATATATCTTAACAGAAATGTGAACAGAGATGTATTTTAACAGACCATATTTAACAACAGATCAGTGATGACCAGACAAACGTTCATTTCATCTTATTACTAAACCTACATGTGCCTCGTTTCTGAACGACTGAAAGTTATAACGTCAATCAATTATCGATCAATCGTCGATTAAACGTTGCGTTGTCAAAATATACATACTCGTTCAATGTATGTATCATTAAATTTACACAAATGGTGTATTCATCATAAATTGATGGATAAATACGCACTTTCGTTGCATGCGAATTAGCGCATCCAAAGCGTCCTGGAGTCGAGTGATCTCTTGAGTAAGACTATCGTATTCCCGTCGTAAATCTTCCATCAGGGGCAGAGTGCTTGTTCCTGTTGGGGCTAGCTCGTCCCTCAGGGAAGGTATCTGATTGATTCTTTCCATAGAAACCTGTTCAGGAGGGCCAGGTGCCACGAAAAGCCGCCTCGAGGGTTTCTTGGACGGGGTTGCAGTTGCTGATAGATTTCGTGCCAAGATCTACATGATAAATTTCTATTTAGTAGCGAAGCATGAATATCGAGAGACTCTCTATCTATACACCCATAAAATATATAAAATGAAATACTTATTTTTAAACTTTATATATTATACTATATTTTATACTTATTTTTAAACTTTTTAAGTGACACATAATACAAAAAAAGAAAAAATTAGAAATAGAAAAAGAAATCTAAAAAAAAAATCTCACGAATGGAGAGATTTAGCAGCTCTTCCAACTGGAAATCTCATCATTGGGTCTTGATTCACTCCCGACAGGATGACAGGATTTGCTTGCCATTCGTGTATGAAGTGAATCCAATGTGTGTGTGTGTGTCGAGAAATATGGAATCGCAAAATACATGGAACAGACATCAGGACATACTTGCAAATCGTTCATAGGCACGACAACTTGAGCCTCTTTGGCAACTGCCTGATAACGCTTTGTCTGCTCCCTGGCCCGCTCCGCGGCAGCCTCCGATATGCCAACCATGCATTTGCAAGCCAATCCGCATAACTCCTCGTAAACTTCCGCTATTTCGCCAAGAAGGCCGGGCAGGCATTGCGATTGATACCGTTCTGTGATGGCATTCGTGGCTCTCAATTGAAGAATGTACGCGTTATGCGCCTCGTAGTAGGCGCGTTTCAGCTCCTGCTCGCTTCCGCCATCTACCGTCAGCAGCGCTGCGTAAGCGCGTTTGTAATCCGCTCGGGCACGCTGCAATTTCTCCTCGGCCTTGGAAACCACCTGTTCGTAAGCTTCTCTATGAGAAAATACCTGAAAAACGTCGATTCGATTCTCTTTTAATAATTCGGCTCGTCATTTGTTGTCTATTTTTGCTTAATTTTTGAGAAACATTGTAATTTGATTTTCTTTCATAATTCGGTTCATAA
The DNA here is from genome assembly GCF_000469605.1 of Apis dorsata. Taxonomy (NCBI): domain Eukaryota; kingdom Metazoa; phylum Arthropoda; class Insecta; order Hymenoptera; family Apidae; genus Apis; species Apis dorsata. The sequence goes on from NW_006263371.1 coordinate 16,501, forward strand.
TTTATTTTTTATTTATTTTTGCTTAATTTTTTAAAAACATCGTCGATTCGATTCTCTTTTAATAATTCGGTTCGTAATTTGTTGTCTATTTTTGTTTAATTTTTTAAAAACGTTGTGATTCGATTTCTTTTATAATTTTTGCTTTTTTTGAGAAACGCCGTAATTTGATTTTTTTTAATAATTCGATTCGTAATTTGTTGTGTATTTTTGCTTAATTTTTGTTTCACCTAGAAATTCGAGCGAGAGATGGAACGTTAAAAATTTTGAAAAATTTTTTTTTATCTTGATAAGAATGATGGTTCAGATTAAGTTTTGCAATTTTCCAATTGTAAAGATAGGATATCGAAAATTATGAACAGCTACAGCAATTATAATATGCTGATTTAAATTTTGCAATTTTTCACAACTTTTTTGTAAATTTTAATGAAATAATCAGTAACATTTTTATTGGAGATTTTTACTTTTTACTTTTTTTATTTCTAACGAGAGAGATTGAGACACGAATGAAATTGCAATTGGAATATTAAAGCTACCAATGATTTTTAATCGATGGATATTTCCTAAAACACGATTATCACGATTGTAAAATGTGAAAAGTGAAATTTTATTCGAAATATGATTTTAAGTAATAAGAATTCGAGCGATCTTTTGTCAGCAGAAGGAAAACGAAAAATAAATTACCTTTTTAGACTGGACTTTACGATGAAAGCTGGCTTCCAAAGTGGGTCTGGACAGCTGCTGTTGGAGGACTGCGGCCAAGTCTAAGTGAGCTTCTGCATCCGATTGTACCTGGCGCAGTAAACTTTCCCAAACTCGGCGCATTCCTCCCGAATCGACTCTGGTCTCCCCGGATCGGCTACGAAATTCGTCGACCAGCCGACGAACGTTCACCGAATGGCTCTCCATCGCAGCGCCCAACTCTTGAGCGAATTCTGACACTGTGTTGGCAAGGAGAAAGATCGTAATATATATATAAAATTCAGAAGATCATTTGTAGCATCAAAAAATGATATGTAGAAGTTAGAAGAATGAGTGACAATTTTTTAAAGTCGTGTAATTACTTTAATATCAATGATGATAAATATTTTAAATTAATTCTAATATATGACTTGGATGTTAACTTTTTAAAGTTATTTAATTGAATATTAAAGTAATCCATGATATTGAATAATAATTTTCTAAAACCACTTAAATTTAATATTAGCAGTGATAATTAAATTAAATAATTAAATAATTAAATTAAAGTCAAATAATATTGATTGATTGATATCCAGCATTGTTTTTTTCAAAATCATTTAATCCCAAAGTAATTCTTCATATTGAATAGAACTTTCTAAAGTCATCTAGATCTAATATTAGCAATAATATTAAATAATCAAAGTCAAATAATATTGATTGAAATCTAGCATTGCTTTTTTTTCAAAAATCCTTTAACTATATGTATATTGAATAATAATTTTTTAAAATCATTTAATACTAGCAGATCTAATACTAATAGTGATGTTAAATATGTTAAATGTTCAAAATTACATAATATTGTCTGATTAATATCCAACATTGTTTTTTTCAAAATCGTTCAATTCCAAAGTAATCCTTGATATTCAATAGTAACTTTCCAAAACTATCTAATATCAACAATGATGTTAAATAATCAAAGTCACATAATATTGTCTGATTGACATCCAGCATTGTTTTTTTCAAAAATCGTTCAACTATATATATTGAATAATAACTTTTCTAAAGTCACCTAGATCTAATACTAGCAATGATGTTTAAATAGTCTGTTAACAATGACTGATTGATCCAATATTTCAAAAATCTTTTTCAACTATATATATTGAATAACAACTTTCTAAAGCCACCTAAATCCAATATAGATCCAGCATAATATTGATGCAAGTATCAATCAGCATTGTCTTCTTCAAAATCGTTCAACTTTATAATATTGAATTTTAATATATAACATTGAATTTTAAAATAATCCTTGATATATTAAAATAAAATTGACTGATTGATATCCAGCATTATCCTCAAAAATCTTTTTCAACTATATATATATATATATATATA
>NW_006263371.1:19563-22981 GCF_000469605.1 Apis dorsata
CATAATATTGATGCAAGTATTGATCATCATTCTTTTTTTCCAATTAAAACGAGTTTCAAAACGAGCTAATTCAAAAGCTTGACATTATTTATTTATAATTTATTATTTATAATTATTTCTAAAATAACTCCAATATTGATCCTACATTTAAATTCAAACAGTGGCATGTCTTCAAATTTGTCTCGACCCTATATATCAAATCCCCAAAGACGCATAGCCCCATCAGGCTAATTGACGCGTAATTGCCATTAATGGCTCGGTGGTTGATAGATCTCGTTAATTTTTAACCAGAAGAAGCGGTCTCTCGCATTAATGCACCGACCACTGACCATTACATCGTTACAATTAACGCTCTGATCGATTTATCTCCTCGATCTCCTCTCCCTTATATAATTGCTCCACTCCTGCGTTCCACCGGATATTTCCGGTGCACAATGCGCTTCGTGTCGCGCTTCAATCGTGGCGATTGTTTATTGATACAACGGGGATCGTCCATCCACCCACCGCGTCGAAATATTCGAAGAGATCTCAACATCCACCACGTGTGCCTGACGTTACGCACCCTCTCTACTTGTTCGTTCTGCTTGCTTTTATTTAAACGCCAGAACAGAGGACAGCCTCGATGAAACTCGTCGAAATATTTTAAACAACTCGTTTAAACGGCTCGATTGATCGGACGGCCATGTTATTTTCGAGCAGATTGAAAACAAAAAATTCTTTCTCAATTGTTTTATCTTTATATATTATATCGTTTATAAAATCTTCTTCAAATTATTGTTAATATATTGTTAATAATTATTTTTAATATATTGTTAACCTTTTTCAAATTGTCGATAATCGATCGAATAAATGATATTAATTACACGAATTTTAGGGGATAGAGGAGCGTTCATTTGACAGCATCAGGTATTGGAATAATAATCGTTTTGCTAGAGATCTAATCTTTTTTAATTTATTTATGTCATTTAAGTCGGGTATTCGTCCATTTTATGTTCACAAATATATATGATTCATAGACAAAAGTTAAGAGAATCTTTCTTTTTCAAAGGTTAGTGCACTTATGAAAAATATCGTGGACTTTTGAGAGTTATTTTTCGTTAATTGTATATATCATTTAATTCCAAAGTAATCCTTGATATTGAATAATAACTTTCTAAAACCATCTAATATTAACAATGATGTTAAATAATCGAAGTCACGTAATATTGACTGATTGTTATCCAGCATTGCTTTTTTTTTCAAAAATTCTTTAACTATATATATATTTAATAATACCTTTTTAAAATCACTTAGATCTAATACTAGCAGTGATGTTTAAATAATAAAAATTTGATAACAATTGATTGATATCCAACATTTCATAGAGTTTAATTCGAAATATAACTCTGATCATAATCTCTACAAATATTTTACGTTGAATTAATTTTTTTTCTTCCGAAAATTATAAGGCGATGTTTCTTCTGAGAAGAAATAGATTTCATTAAATATTTCTCAACTTAAATATTTTCCCTTTGCGATGGAATTAAATGTAATAAAAAAAAGAACAAGATTATATAGGGATAAAATTATTTAACACATAATCTGTTAATTTCGTTAACTCTGGATTAAGTCGGGCAATCCTGGCAATGAACCGACGATACGTTCGTATATTTCGATTACATCGTCACCGACGGATCGGTTTTATCGAGCGAGGAAAACATTAAGTGGCCATTTGTCAGTGTCTTCATCTGGCACGTGATAGCGAGCACAGGAAACGATTATACGTTTACCACCTGAAGAATTGGTGTATATATATGGTTGATAGTATTAGGTTAATCCATCAGAAACCTTGTTGCAACGAATTCTCTCCAAAACTTTTCGATGTCAATAGATCTTTTTCCATCGTGCGACTGTTATCGACCGCGTTAAATTTTCCATCCGTATGACACCGATATCGTTTCCAAGATTTAAAACTCGTTTCATAATAATAAATATACATATGTATATATATATTTGGTGAACTTTTTATATTTTTTGTAAAAATATGTATACATATATAACTAAATATTTACATACGCGCAATATAATCGATGCGGCGTGCACGGTTATATTTTATCACGGTCACATTTAGCACGGTGTATAAAACTGTTTCACGATACATTTTCGAATCCGAAAATAAAATTGTCGGATTGTCGGATGACGGACGAATTGCAACTTGGCCAAGGGGAATTGGCCAACGGTTTTCCACCTCTGACGTAAAATTGACGTAAAGTCAATTTTGAAATTTTTTTCCTTTTATTTTACCGACCGAAATCTCTTACCAACGGAGTGTTTTTAAAAGAAAATATCAATTTTTTTTTCTTTTTCCATTTTTACATCGAATCACTCACATTAATAAGTATTTTCGAATTTACATTACACTCTAGTCGAACGTTTTATTTCCATTTTATTGGTCGTAACGGAATTTTTGGATTAGAACGATTATTCGATTAAAGTATATATATGTAAGTATAAGCGTTTGTTACGTTAGGCTAGGATTAGGCTTAGCTTGGACGTCGATTATCTTATGTCTATATTTCTTCAAAATACAATTTAACATCACTGGCGTAATATTCGTGTCATATGTGGATAAAATTTCGATATATTAGGGATTATTCCTTCTGGCCAAAATTAAACTTGAATTTAACTATAATTTACAGCCAAACGTCAAATTTCGTTTTAAAATACACTTTACGTTTTGTTTGTCACGTGTTCAAAGAACATTCTTCCATTTTTTAAACGACTCTTATTTACTTTAATTCGAGTTCAAATCTGACTAAATCAGTCATTCCATTTTATCTTCACATAATCACCTTCCTTTTTCCTATCGCTTCCCACCGCGAAGAGAGAATATTTGAGTTGAGGAATGAATTTAATCAAATCTATTTACATTTATTTCGATTATCTCTGTAGCCAAAAACTACCATCACGCAAAAGATACGATTAAATGAAATGGAAGCGCCCATTAATCATTGAAACTTACAACTTATTAATTCCCGCCTGAAAAATTATTTCCCCCTTGAATCGATGTCATCGTTTAAACTGTTCCTCCAAGTTCGTTCCTCCAAGCATTCTTTTAATCTACAAACTGTGCAAGAATCGTCGAATCACGCGGGATTAGAGAAAAAAAGAGCGTCCCCCTGGCTCTAAAAATTCAATTATTACCATTGACACGTTTCGCTACGCGAGGAGGAGGTTGGAGGACCAATGTTTCCAACGGCGGTTAACGAGCACGAAATTGACATTCAATTACGCGGACGTGCTCTAAAAATAGGGGAAACAGTTCGATTAATCCCGCAAACTTCACGGCCGGTTAAATAACGAAATAGGCCAATCTGAAATCACGCCATTAGGTATTAATATTCTCTCTCTCTCTCTCTCTCTCTCTCTCTCTCTCTCT
>NW_006263371.1:23309-27869 GCF_000469605.1 Apis dorsata
ATCTCTATCTATCTATCTCTGTCTCTGTCTCTCGATTAACTGGAGAAACTCGAGAGGACTCTTCCGGTTTTCAATTTCTACGAGTCGAATAGGAAAGACGTGATCGAGTCAAAAATTAGAATCCAAGAAGATTAAAATATTGAGCGGCTCAAGTTGATGGTTTGTAATATATTTACAGCATTTAACGTCTTATATCTTCTTAAAAATATCGTTTCTGTTCTTATATTTTAAAATATATATATATATATATAATATCGTGATCGTGAATTCTTAACTTAAAATTTTAAGGTATTATAAACGAAATCTAGAAGCTCGCCACGCGTCCACTTAATTTAGAAATGATATTATTCCCCCCGATAGCTGTGCCAGCCGATCATATTACAAAACGAATGAAGTCATTCTCCTTCGGTTTTCGAACTGGATACGGCTCAAGTCGGATTAAAATTAAAGCGCGGGCCACGGCCTCGAAGCAAGTTTTGTGTGCAAAATTGATATCGACCACGAGCATGACCAAAAACTCGGCCGTGTTATTACATCATGTAGGTCTTAACGGATAAGGATTCGTTTTAGGGATGGATTCCGATATCCGTTTGGTTGGTTACGAATGCATCGTGTTTTAAACTCGTAAATTGGATGGATTTATTCCATTGAGAAGGACGGGACACGACGAGTTGTAAGTGGATTGTGTTGTGGGTAGATAGAAAGGACTTAACGAAGACTCTCGACCCATCCACCACGGTTTGTCCCAGAAAACTTCCGGCGCATTGAAGCGGACCCCCTCCCCCGACAACCGGCCAACCAGCATCGACCACGTTGTACTCTTTTGCTCCTATTCGTTTTTCTTGCATTTAAAATGTTCCTCTTTTTCTTATTTCTTTTTTGTTTCCTTTTCTTTTTTATTTCTTTCTCTTCTTGTTCTTGAATATTTCGGTAATTTGGACGTTGTTTAAAAAGTTGTTGAGAAAGTATAGAATGAAACATGATGGTTGCGTAACATGGAAAGTTTCCCTCGTCGAAAAACAATTTTCAAAATTCTATTTCCATTTTAAAAATCGTGCGAATTTCTGAATTTTTCTCCTCCATTTCGTTAAATATAAGAAGTAAAGAGTAAAGAATATTTGCGAAACACAGGCTGGGTAAAGTTTGAAAAACAATTTTCAAAATTCTATTTCGTTTCGATTTTAAAATGCAATGAATTTCTGAAATTTTTCTTTTCTATTCCTCTAAATATAAGAAGATAAATAAAAAATTTTCGCGAACTAAATATGCATCGTGTAATATCGGAAGTTTTGAAAAACAATTTTCAAAATTCTATTTTGAATTTCTGAAATTTTTCTCCTCTATTTCCTTAAACATAAGAAGATAAGCAAAGAATATTTGCGAACGAAACACACGTGCGTAAAGTTCGAAAAACAATTTTCAAAATTTTCGTTTCGGTTTTAAAATGCAATGAATTTCTCCTCCATTTTCCTAAACATAAGAAGATAAGCAATATTTGCGAATGAAATATACGTGCGTAAAGTTTGAAAAACAATTTTCAAAATTTTCGTTTCGGTTTTAAAATGTATAAATTTCTGAAATTTTTCTCCTCCATTTCCCTAAACATAAGAAGATAAATAAAGAATTTTCGCGAATGAAACACGCGTCGTTGTGTAAAGTTTGGAAAACAATTTAATTTCGTTTCGATTCTAAAAATTGTGCAAATTTCTAAAATTTTTCTCCTCCATTTCCTTAAACATAAAAAGATAAGCAATATTTGCGAACGAAACACACGTGCGTAAACTTTGAAAAACAATTTTCAAAATTTAATTTCGTTTCGATTTTAAAAATCGTGCGAATTTCTGAAATTTTTCTCCTCCATTTCCTTAAACATAAGAAGATAAACAAAGAGTATTTGCGAACGAAGCACACGTGCGTAAAGTTTGAAAAACAATTTTCAAATCAAAATTTTCGTTTCGATTTTAAAAATCGTGCGAATTTCTGAAATTTTTCTCCTCCATTTCCTTAAACATAAGAAGATAAACAAAGAGTATTTGCGAACGAAGCACACGTGCGTAAAGTTTGAAAAACAATTTTCAAATCAAAATTTTCGTTTCGATTTTAAAAATCGTGCGAATTTCTGAAATTTTTCTCCTCCATTTCCTTAAACATAAGAAGATAAGCAAAGACTATTTGCGAACGAAGCACACGTGCGTAAAGTTTGAAAAACAATTTTCAAATCAAAATTTTCGTTTCGATTTTAAAAATCGTGCGAATTTCTGAAATTTTTCTCCTCCATTTCCTTAAACATAAGAAGATAAGCAAAGAGTATTTGCGAACGAAGCACACGTGCGTAAAGTTTAAAAAACAATTTTCAAAATTTTCGTTTCGATTTTAAAATGCAATGAATTTCTGAAATTTTTCTCCTCCATTTCCCTAAACATAAAAATAAGCAATATTTGCGAAACACACGTGCCTAAAGTTTAAAAAACAATTTTCAAAATTTTCGTTTCAGTTTTAAAATGCAATGAATTTCTGAAATTTTTCTCCTCCGCTGCTCTAAATGCAAGAAGAAATCGATATGTATATAGGGAATAGCGGAGGACGAAAATATGCTTGTGAAGTGATTCTCGTGCAGTTGCCAAGGTTACCGACAGGTAACTTGGACCGATTTCGCGGAGAGATTTCTCGTTTAGCCGAGTGTTTTCATTACGTCCCTTGTTTGAATACCTCCGCCACTCGGCGATCGATGTACACGCGAGGCTGTGTGCACGTGTCCGTGTCACCGTGTTTTCCAAGATAACGGGAATCGATTATCCGGAGCGTAAATAGGCCTATCTTTCATGGCTCGTGATATTATACGACTGGAAATTCTCCCGCGCACATTTCCCCCTCCCGATCAATTCTTGCAGATTGTTGCTGGATCTCGAAGATGTAGGGTCTTTCAATTATTTACCCAATATTTTTTTTTTTCTTTGAAAATAATCTTATATAACGTATTAATCTTACATATATCTTATATATCTTATATAACGCATTTGCATTACGTATTTTTTTATAAATAAGTCTTTGAAACATATCGGTATTCGCATCTTGGAAACATTAAAATTGAGTTATGACGTGATTTAATTTTTATCGTGTCGCGTACAAACTTTCGTGTAATATCATTTTAATATATAATAGTGAAACGAAATAAAATAATTTTCGAAATTTTTTTTTGGCGAAAACGATCCATGATCTAGAATTTTTTGATTAAATTTTTTTGCATAATGGAGAAAATATTTCGTTTCGTTTCGACAATTTTCGAAACGAGTTTACCGTTCGACACCCTTAATTATTCACGTACGTGTCAATTTCAATGGTGAAGCAATCGATACTGCCGCGTAGAGATGAACTGTCACAGATGACCGATGCCATACAGAGCCATCGAGTCAATCGTAAAGTAATTAGCCCTAATCGGTGCTCTACATTTTTTTCCCCCCCTCCAACTTTGCATCTATATTTTTTAAATAATCAATTCAAATATAATAATCTTTATTATTTAAATTATTATTACTCCGTTTCGTTATTTGTTTGTCTATAAATATATATAGGTATAAACATAAGAATAATAAAAATTCCTAGATCTATATCTCTATATCTCTTATATTTTCCTCTTCTTTTTTTTTTCACTTCCTAGCCATCAAGATAGGAAGGATAAATTAGGAAGGTCCCTTATTAATCGGTTTGCGGAGCTGTAATAAAAGAGAGAGGAAGGAAATGGGTAAAGAAGATAGATTTCGCCGAAGAAGTTCTATTAATGAACCCCTCCACCTTTTTATCCTCGTACGTCGGAACAATGGAACGTCGAATTCGTTCATCCCCGGCGTTAATCCGTCAAATCTCTCTCGTTTCAGACGTTCAAACGAAATTTCCTCTCCAGTATTTCCAGAGATTAGCCTAAAAAAAGAAAAAAAAAACGAATCTTCTCGAAATACAACGAAACGAAATCGAATGATGATCGAACGTGAAAAATGATTCGAATCGCGAAAATTTAGATCGCGCCAAAATAGCCAATTTTCGCTTAATTCCAAAAACGAACGGTCCCACCCTTTCGGATTAACGCTGTTAACCCTGTCAATTTTCGCGCGTCGATATCGATGCCTGTGGCGAGGCAAATAAGCCTGACGTCTATTCGCCAAGGATTACGAATTATCCTCATTAGAATTTTCCACGGTGAAAGTGTTGGAATCATGGATGCGCAAGACGTCCACTCGATGCTTCTTTATCTCCCTTTATGTTATTACAGGCGTTAACGATCGTTCCAGGGAAATAAAAATGATATTAAATTATATAAAAAAAAAATATTATAAAATTATATTAAAAATTATATATAAAAAATTTTTCGACTCGAGATGAAGTGCTTCTGCTTCGTTTGAGTTTAAGCAACATGTTTCATTCACGATACGACGTACTTGAATGTTGCTCGAGCAATTATAATATGTCGAGCATGTAATTTAATTTTTCTAAACGTGGAAATATTATATTAGAAGTTATAATGTGATGTTTCTTGTCTCTCTTTGAACAATTTTTTGGAGGAAT
>NW_006263371.1:28027-28530 GCF_000469605.1 Apis dorsata
ATTTTTCGATATTCATTCGAATATTCTGTATCAATTTGTGTTCCTCGAGCAATTACAATATGGAATTCAATTTTTCCAAACGTGAAATTATTATATTATAAATTATAATGTGATATTTCTTGTCTCTCTTTGAACAATTTTTTGGAGGAATAAGAGGCTCTGAATTTTTTGATATTCATTCAAATATTAAATCTATATATATATCAATTTGTGTTCCTCGAGCAATTATAATATTATATAATTCAATTTTTCCAAACGTGGAATTATTATATTAGAAGTTATAATGTGATGTTTCTTGTCTCTCTTTGAACAATTTTTTGGAGGAATAAGAGGCTCTGAATTTTTTGATATTCATTCAAATATTAAATCTATATATATATCAATTTGTGTTCCTCGAGCAATTATAATATTATATAATTCAATTTTTCCAAACGTGGAATTATTATATTAGAAGTTATAATGTGATGTTTCTTGTCTCTCTTTGAACAATTTTTTGGAGGAAT
>NW_006263371.1:28713-32888 GCF_000469605.1 Apis dorsata
AGAGGAATAAGAGGCTCTGAATTTTTTGATATTCATTCGAATATTCTGTATCAATTTGTGTTCCTCGAGTAATTATATAATCTACTGAGCATATAATTCAATTTTTTCAGCATGGAATTATTATATTATAAGTTATAATGTTTCTTGTCTCTCTTGAAAATTTTTTGGAGGAATAACAGGCTCTAGATTTTTCGATATTCGTTCGAATATTAATTCTGTATCAATTTGTGGCAGTTCGTAATCAGACAAATCAGGGATGATTATTCTGGTCGAATAAGACGATCTGGCAGTGGCCATGGTTGTCATTCGAGTTTTGGAGAACTCTGTTGCGAACTTGCGAACTTAGTTGCCATTTGTTGAATTTAATCGTCGAAAAATACAATGCTATCCTACGATATTTCTATCGATCTCAGTTTCGTTGCTTCTCAGAGGTCGGTTAAATGGAATTCCAAATGAAATGAGACGGCAGGTGGTCGAATTAACCGATTAATGAAAGCGATAATGACAACCTTGGTGAATCAAAATTGAGTTTTAGCAAATGCAAAATGCTCTTATTTCTTCGCACGCCTTTGAGCTTGATCTTTTTCATCATTGGAATTCCTTCCTCTTGATCGTTTCATATTACTCCTCATATTAATTCTTAAAAAAATATAAATGGAATCTTTCGATATTCTTGGAGCATTCTTCTCCTTGCTGGAATTTTTTTTCATCGTTTTTTTCTATTATCTTTCTATTATAATATAATTATGAATTTCTTCTTCTTTTCTGTAATTACTTTAAATACTTTCTTCGATAAATCTGAGAAACTCTTAAGATTCTTAATTTATCTTGTCCTTTTCAAGTGTAACGAATCCTAAAATCGAAAATTAAGAGGCAAAGGTGTCGATATTTATCGTTTCATTACTCCTCATATTAATCGAATTTTTAAAATAAATAATATATATATAATAATTCTTAAAAAAATATAAAGGGAATCTTTCAATATTCTTGGAGCATTCTTCTCCTTGCTGGAATTCTTTTCATTTCTTTCTCTTATCTTTCTATTATAATATAATTATGAATTTCTTCTTCTTCTCTGTAATTAAATATTTCCTTCGATAAATATGAGAAACTCTTAAGATTCTTTCTAATTTATCTTGTTCTCTCAAAGTTTAAATCCTAGAATGATCGAAAATTAAGAGGCAAAGGTGTCGAAGTTTATTATTTCATTTCTATTATAATATAATTATGAATTTCTTCTTCTTCTCTGTAATTACTTTAAATACTTTCTTCGATAAATATGAGAAACTCTTAAGATTCTTTCTAATTTATCTTGTCCTCTCAAAATTTAAATCCTGGAATGATCGAAAATTAAGAGGCAAATATGTCGAAGTTTATTATTTCATTTCTATTATAATACAATTATGAATTTCTTCTTCTTCTCTGTAATTACTTTAAATACTTTCTTCGATAGATCTGAGAAACTCTTAAGATTCTTTCTAATTTATCTTGTCCTCTCGAAGTTTAACGAATCTTAAAATGATCGAAAATTAAGAGGCAAAGGTATCGAAGTTTATTATTTCATTTCTTTCTATATCTTTGAATTATCTTATCTTGAATTTCTATATCTTGAATTATCCATTGGAATTTCTTCATTCGATAGTTTTGGACCGTTCTTCTCGTCGCTGGAATTCTTTTTCTTTTCATTATCCGTGAATTTCTTCTTCTTCTCTGTCATCACAATACTTTTTTCGATAAATTTGAGACATTCTTTCTAATTTATCTTGTCCTCTCGAAGTTTAACGAATGATCGAAAATTAAAAGGCAAAAGTGTTCGATCTCTCATTTCTTTGTACATTTCTTTGAAATATTTTTTCCATTATTGAAATTCCTTCATCTCGATCGTTTCGTATTGCTGCTTCTTGTATTAATCGAATTATATTATTTTTAAATAATATATATTAATATAAATAATAATAACATAAATAATTCTTAGAAAAATATTCTTGGACCGTTCTTCTCGTCTCTGGAATTCTTTTTCATTGTTTCTTAATAATAATAATAATAACATATAATTAATATAATAATATTAATTTCTAATAATAATAATATATAAATAATTCTTAGAAAAATATTCTTGGACCGTTCTTCTCTGAAATTTTTTTTCATCATTTCTTTCCATTATCCGAATTTCTTCTTCTTCTCTGTCATCACAATACTTTCCATGAATCTGAGAAAATAAGAATTCCAAGCTCTTAAGATTCTTTTTAATTTATCTTATCCTCTCCAAGTTTAACGAATGATCGAAAATTAAGAGGCAAAGGTGTTCGACCTCTCATTTCTTTGTACATTTCTTTGAAATATCTTTTCCATTATTGGAATTCCTTTATCTCGATCGTTTCATATTGCTGCCCCTCGAATTCTTTCTTTCGATATTCTTGGACCGTTCTTCTCGTCGTTGAAGTTCTTTTTTATTATCCATTATAGAATTTAAAATTCATCGAAACTTTATTTGTGATTTTATCATTGAATGTTACCAATTAATACCTATTTATTTTTCTTCCATACATTCACACACACTTCATATGTTTTGTAAATTTTGTAATTACGTATAATTAAAATATATTCATTCAGTTAAATACATTTTATTTATTGTTTTCACTGCCCAACATTATCTTCTTCCTTCGTTACAATACAATCCTTTTCTTCATTATAATATAATTATGAATTTCTTCTTCTTCTCTGTAATTACTTTAGAAGAGAAAACGAGAAACTCCAAACTCTTAAGATTCTTTTAAAATTTTTTTTTTCATCCCCTCGAAGTTTAATCGAGGATAGAAAGATGGTCGATGTTTCTCCTCGCACCATATAATTTATATCGACGCGATGAAAAGTCAGAGAAGCTCAAAAGGGATTATATCGTTTCGCTTTGCTTTAATCGTCCATCATATTTCACAAAAGGCTAAGAGCCACGCGTTCCACTCGAGGATTTCCTGAAAATAATCGTATCTCCTTTGATTTCGGAGCAGATTGATACACATGGATAGAGATAAACATGGCTACATTCTTTTTCGACATTTTGTTATTAATTATGGATAATAATCGAGTGCCATTTAATTTAAACACCCTCACACGTGCACGAGAATAATTCGTAATATTTTTAAGATCTCACATATTTGAATGCTCCTTGTTGCTCGAGCAATTATTAGGTGTGCAAATAAATTCCTTCCCCTTTTTTTCTATCGTAACATCCGACCGAATTCGAATTACTTTCGTGGCGCCATCTGAAAGAGCGTTCTTTTGTTTTCAAGAAGAGTCGCGAGGAGCGCTCCGAACGCTTTCCAGTGCCACGATTTCAAGCAATGCTTACTTTTTGCATTCCAGCTTAGGAAATCGAAGCTACTGAAATGATTTTCCATTGGAAGAAAACGTTGTATTTTATAAAATGTGCAAAAAGTCGTACAAAAGATTTAAACCTTCCAAATTTTAATTTGGAAGACGACGAAAATCAAACGACGTGAGAAGAATAGGAAGAAACGATTGAGAGTCACTGGGCAAACGATTGAAAATCGAATATGATAATAAAATCTTGAATTTGGGAAAAAGAAAGGGGAAGAAGTTACTTGCACTGTCTGATACATAAATAAAATGTGATTCAATTTTTCCAACGTAGAATCATTGTAATAATTTGGGAAAAAGATAAATTTGGGAAAAAGAAGGTGGAAAGAAGGTGGAAAGAAGTTACTTGCATTGTCTGATATATAAATATGATACATAAATAAAGTGATTCAATTTTTCCAACGTAGAATCATTGTAATAATTTGGGAAAAAAATAAATTTGGGAAAAAGAAAGGGGAAAGAAGTTACTTGCACTGTCTGATACATAAATAAAGTGATTCAATTTTTCCAACGTAAAATTATTATAATATTTTGGGAAAAATATAAATTTGGGAAAAGGAAAGGTGGAAAGAAGTTACTTGCATTGTCTGATACATAAATAAAATGATTCAACGTAGAATCATTATAATAGTTTGGGAAAAAGAAGGGGGAAAGAAGTTACTTGCACTGTTTCATACATAAATAAAGCGTGATTCAATTTTTCCAATAGAATCATTAATGTAATAAGTTACATAGAACGCTTGATGTTTCTTTAAAAATTGAAAAAAAAAAAAAAAAAAGAAAGAAAAATTTGCGAA
>NW_006263371.1:33125-33823 GCF_000469605.1 Apis dorsata
GATATCGCATAACGGGAAATGCAAATGTCCAATCCAACACCAGGCCAGGAAGTGGAATAACTCCGGAATACTAGTTGATCCTGGGCCAAAATTTGCCTAATCGTCGACCGGCCGGCCGGCCATGAATCGTTTATGGCACCACCGCCGCCCGAGTGGACCGAAACCAACGCGGAGAGACTGTTAAATATTTTATTACGGATAAAATTTCGCGGAAATTTATAGTTTTCCAATCTGCGAGAAATATAGAAATACGTATAAATCGTCGTGGAAAAAAATTTTTTAAATTATACTGACGAATATTTATCAAAATATTATCGTTATAAAAAACAATAGATCCTTATCTAAGCTAATTAGATTATCCTTCGTATTCGATTTTTCAACTTATTATTACACATCGATCATCACGATATTCATCCCTCACGTCATTTGTCATTCATGAAATATTTCCATAGTTATAGAGCGGCCATCAGTTTCATCCCC
This sequence comes from Apis dorsata, assembly GCF_000469605.1. Taxonomy (NCBI): domain Eukaryota; kingdom Metazoa; phylum Arthropoda; class Insecta; order Hymenoptera; family Apidae; genus Apis; species Apis dorsata. The sequence continues at coordinate 33,606 of NW_006263371.1, forward strand.
AATGGTGCAATACCCACCGCTCCGTGTGTGGTGTCCACGAATGTGGATAGCCCGATTCCCATTTGGATCAAGAGATCCTCTTTGCACGGCCCCCTATCCTAAATAAACCAATGCCTCCTCCAAAAGGAGGAGGGATCAGTGAAGAATTGGAGACGACGAGGATGGCATTAGAGGCCGGTTTATTAAAATTCGCTCGAAAGCTTAAAAGGCCGGCAGAG
>NW_006263371.1:33900-35519 GCF_000469605.1 Apis dorsata
ATGTCAAACAATTATATATACAGGAAGTATGGGGCGTATAAAGAGCTACAAAGGATTCAATTTGTCAGATGAGAAATACGAGATGGTTGCGGAGAAACGAATAATATCGTAATATTCTCTCTGCCTCTCCTCCCCTCCGCCTTCTCTGGTTGACGATTTTAAACCGTTAAACCAGGAAAGAGAGAGAGAGAGAGAGAGAGAAAGAGAGAGAGAGAGAGGACCTGATTAGACGATTACCGTGGGATTTAGAAACGCTTGGGAAACGTTTAATCCTGGATAAAACTTGGCTGGGCAATGCACGAAAGTGTAGGACCAAGTTAAATAAAATGGCGGGATTCGGAAGAAATATCGAAGCATTCGTATTTGAAAGCTCGTTGAAAGACAAGTCAAGTGATAAGAATACAAGCTGAACAAAGATGATGACTCTTCTTGCTTCCTTCCTTCCTTCTTTCAGCTGTTCGTGACAAACAATTCAAGAATTTTATCCCCGAATATCGCAAGTATTGAACTTTTATTGAGATTTCATTGCATCAAAACGTTGGTTAATTTAATCGAGGAATCGAGGGGGATGTTAGTTTTCTCGATCTGTTTTATATTTTACAAGAAGGATATGTATATATATATGTGTGTTAATAAAAAATATTTAGTGCAAATGAAATAAAGATAAATATTTTGTTTCAGTGATTTGATTGGATAATTTAATAATCTGAAATTCAAATTGATTCAAGTATTCTTGTGAAAATAATTAAGAAAGCAATTGTGCATATAAAAACACATTCAACCTTTCCAATTCGAAATCTTGTAAATGTATTTTGATTTGCTTCTATGAATTTCGAATAAACAAAGGCATGAAATACAACAATTCATTTATGATTTTAAATGAAATATTGCTTAATCATCATGTAACTCCAAAAAATATCCTGAAATTTTCTATAATTTACCTGAGCTAAGTCTCTGTTAAATAATTAATTACACAAATTTCAATTTGCACAATTTAAAATTTTTTCTTAAATGATATAAATTTATGTACATTATACTATCTATATCTTATATCGAAAATATTCATTTGAAATAATCAATTGTACATTGAAAAATATCGGTATATTTACTTTTATCGAGGGGCTCTGTTCCACAAGCGACATTGCAATACGATACTGCACCCAGCTCAACCTTCTCTCTCTTTCGCCCTCTCGCTCTATCTAATATAACACAAACTTAAAATGCTCATAACTCGTTAATTAAACCTTATCAAACATACGCGTGTATGAACTTTTTTCATCGTTTCCATGTCTAGAATCTACCCTCCAAACTGTTCCACATTTTTATTAACACCCTGTATACGAATGGATTGCTCTCCAATGGTGACTCTTGGTCACCATTCAAATTAATGGCATGATTTTCACTGAATTGTTGCAGCAACTTGAACGGCGACAATATTAATAAATTTATATATAACAAATATATATTAAATATATATTATATAAATATATAACATATAATATAAATAAATTTATTTATGTTTGATTTTTTTAGAATACCGCTTCATAAATAAATTCCTCTTTACGTATAATCTTATGAGGTGTAATCTTATCTTATGAGTAATTATCTTATGGTAATCT
>NW_006263371.1:35804-40054 GCF_000469605.1 Apis dorsata
GACCAGTGAACGCATGGGTCTGAGTCTGGAGTTGCTGGTTCGACCGAGCCTGGAGTGTCAAAGGGTTAACCTAGAATCGGTAGAACGATTGATGGAAAGGATCACGTAAACTTGAGAATAAACTTGCAAATAAGTCTGGTTACTACGTGTATATTCGAATACAGTTTGGACGACAAATTCCATCGGATCGATTACAAGATAGACAGACTAGTATGCACAGGATTTTACGTGACAGGAATACGAAACTGGTTAACCTGCAATCATATTTCCGTCGTAGTTCCCTTATGACTCGAAGGAATTTTGTGTCAGATGTAAAATCAATTTGCATCGATAGATTGGAAGAATATCCTTGAAAAATATATCTGAAATTGGATTAGAATTCAACTGACAGGGCTAATTTTTAATCATTTTGATTTAACCATCGTTAAAGACATTAGATATTCTCAAAATGAGGAAATAAGCAGAAATAATTAATCCAATTCAATCAAATATATATATATATCCTTCGATCCAAAAAGAAAAAAAGAAAAATTGGTATGAAACTTCCCCGCCATTTTGATTTCAATAAACTGTTAATTTCAAAATTTGGTCTGCTGATTTTATCGAAAGTTTATTTCGTGAGTTTCTTCTTTTTTTTTCGATCGATCTCAGTGGATGCAATGTTTAAATTGGATGGTTCATGAGTGATAGATTGATTCAAATAAGTTATATATGAAATATATATATATAATAAAATCCTGTATTTGTGCAGTCTTATAGTCTGTATATATACATTTATTTAAATCAATCTGTCACTCATGAAACATCCAGTTTCAATAAATTATATGTGAAATATATATATAATAAAATCTTGTATTTATGCAGTCTTATAGTCTGTATATATACATTTATTTATTATTAAATCAATCTGTCACTCATGAAACATCCAGTTCAAACATTGCATCTACTGAGCTCGAAACTGACGAAATAAACTTTCGATAAAATCAGCAGACCAAATTTTTGAAATTAGCAGCCTATTGAAATCAAAATGGCGGGGAAGCTTCATACCAAGTTTTCTTTTTTTCTTTTTGGATCTTGGAAGGATTAAACTTGTAACCTGATCCAACCGAGAAGAACGAAACTTGGGTCCAAGTTGCTCGGATCACAGCGTTCACAGGGTGATCGGCTATCCGAATCTCGATATCCCAGAGGCCTGGTTGAAGAGCGGGCGGTAATTGCCTGGTAATTTTAGCCGAAAGCTGTCGTGTCTCATCCTTGATATCGGCCCGCCATATCGTGACGGCCATCGTAATTCAGGAAGTCTGTTCTTCTTTTATCGTTAGTCGTCGACTCGAGGAATTCTTCATCATTTTTTTTTCTTGGAAAATAATAATTGAAATTGAAATAGTGGAAGAAAGAAGGAATTGTAAATGCAGAAGAATAGTAGAATCGTAACAGAAGCTGTGCTAGCAGATTAGATTAGACGAGGTTGACACGATGATGACGATGACTTGGCTAAGTTTATGACACAGAATTGTGAACGATGAGGTATCGAGCGATCCAATTTTGCGTGAAACACGTCACGACAACGTCAGACAATCTGATGAGTTGAGAATTAAGGAGGTCGGGTTTTATCTAGAACAGTTTTTAGATCATTTCTTTTTTTGGATTTGGACAGTGAAGGATGAACGTGTTTTTATATTTATTGAATAGGGAGGATATTGTTAATTTAGAAAGTTGTATAGGAGAGAGATGAATTAATGAGAATCCTCGATCATTTTCAGTAGCAATCCTTCAGATTTGTGAAATCCAAGTGTATCATTGAATGGTTCGAGTTACAGCCAATTTATTTTGTTTTCTTTTAGATCTAAGGATAGCCAAGTTGTGAAATATTGTATAATTAATATCGTTCATAAGTTATGTGGATCATTATACTAAGTTTTAGGATTTTAATTACTTGAAACTTGATGAACTTCAATGATTGAGAGGATGCCGTACAAAATTTTGGAAATTTATACAATACTCTTGGTAAGAGAAAATTTTATACTCTCTCTCCTTTTCTTTATTCTCAGTGTTTCTGAAATATACAATTATTCACAATTATTCACAATTATTCTTTGACATTTATTAACATTCTCAATGAGATATCTCTATAGATTATTAAAATAATTTTTAGGATTTTAATTACTTGAAACTTGATCACTTCAATGATTGAGAAGATGCCGTACAAAATTTTGGAAATTTATACAGTACTTGGTAAGAGAAAATTTTACACTCTCTCTTCTTTTCTTTATTCTCAGTGTTTCTGAAATATACAATTATTCACAATTATTCTTTGACATCTATTAACATTCTCAATGAGATATCTCTATAGATTATTAAACTAATTTTTAGGATTTTTAGGATTTTAATCACCAAAATTTGATCATTTCATCATGTTATTAATTCACACTTGATCATCTTAGTAAAAGAAAATTCTACATTTTCTCTTTTTCTCAGTATTTTTGAATATACAATTATTCATAATTATTTCTGTCCTTTGACGTCTATTAACATTCTCAAGGAGTTCTTTTCTTTCAGAAGATATACTTGTCATAAATAACAGAAGTTTTACAGATCTTACATAAGTTTTATAAATTAAACTAATTTTTAAGATTTTATTTAAATTTGAAACGAAACTTGATCACTGAGAAAATTATACACTTTCTCTTTTTCTCAGTGTTTTTGAAATATATAATTATTCACAATTATTTCTGTCCTTTGACGTCTATTAACATTCTCAAAGAATTCTTTTCTTTCAAAAAATGTACTTGTCATGAATAATACAAGATCATTAAATTTATAGATCATGAAACTAATTTTTAATTACCAAAACATTGATCACTTCAATGACTGAGGAAGATACAAAATCTTGAAAATTTAAACAGTCCCTTAGTAAAAGAAGATTCTCTTTCTCTCTCTCTTTCTTTCTTTATCCTTAGTAATTCTGAAATATACAATTATTCACAATTATTCTTGTCCTTTGACGTCCATTAATATTCTCAAAGAATTTTTTTCTTTCAAAAAATGTACTTGTCATGAATAATATAAGATCATTAAACTAATTTTTAATTACCAAAACATTGATTACTTCAATGATGGAGGAAAATACAAAATCTTGAAAATTTAAACAGTCCCTTAGTAAAAGAAGATTCTCTTTCTCTCTTTCTCTCTTTCTTTATCTTCAGTAATTCTGAAATATACAATTATTCACAATTATTCTTGTCCTTTGACGTCCATTAACATTCTCAACAAGTCCTTTTCTTTCAGAAGATGTACTTATCATGGACAAACAACTTCAAACAATATTACTCAAACAATTTTACAATTATTTTTCTTGATATTATTCTTGTTTCACGAACCAACAATCTCTATTCCACGCTTTATTTAATTTACAATCTCATTATATATATATCTCATTACATATCACAATCCATATTATGCCCCAAATTAATCAATCTCGATTACAACAATATCTTCCTTCCCCTCCCCTCTACGTACTTGACCAAATCAAACGGTATGTATCAAGCTGCCTGTATTTGCTTTCGTATTGTTCAGCATATTATGTTGTCTGATGAAACCGATTTCTGCGAGCATCCACTTCATTTCATCGACGAATCGATACGGAGTTAACGCAACATTGATCTGCAATCGTAATTATACAGAACGCGCGAATACTAATTTGTTAAGCGAGAGGTGAAGAGCCAACGCGAGGAGAAGAGGAGAAGCAGCTGGAAATTTCATAGCCGCGATAATTGCTCCGTTTATTCTCGTTAATAATTGCAGCACCATTCAGCTTTATGATAATAATAGTCGAACTGTAAATAGTCGATTGACTCTCTCAAAACATTCTTCTTCTTCTTCTTCTTTTTCTTCTTCTTCTTGAAGATTTCTTGTGTTCCAGTTTCACTTTGTCGATTTTTTGTTGTCGTTAGAAGCCTTTCGACTTAAACTGATCTTTTCATAAATGATGATTAAAAAGGGAATCATCGAAGAATCTATGTAATATCGTGAGTTAGTATCGGTTTTAACCGATTCGATTTCGTATATAAACTAAAACGGTGTATAAGAGAATTAGATAGAAAGTTAGTTTCAAAGTTCTTGGTCCAAGTGTTGGGCCAATCAAATTAGTATTTGAGATTGTGACGAGTTAAATTTAATACAAAATATTAAATAATTAATACAATAATTAAATTTTACGGATACAAAAATCACGTTTTATTCGATTGCAT